>NC_065409.1:7367863-7543995 GCF_024362695.1 Pectinophora gossypiella
TTAACGATCGAGACGAACAGGGGGGGTTAAAATGGCCACATCGAAGCAATTCATCTAAGAAAGCAATATTGCTATTTGACATTTGTTTGCATTACGCACTTATGCGCAAATCTCAAATTGCAACATTGCTTTCTTAGATGAATTGCTTCGATGTGGCCATTTTAACCCCCAAATCACGATAATACATGAGTGAAAGTTATTTGTGCCACATTTATATGGAACACTAAGTATTATTTGTTGTCTAAATATGATTTTAAGTTTATTTAACTAGAGAGAATAAGTTACAATAAATCTACAAACACCCTGAAAGTATTGGTCGATGACTAAACAATAACATGGATATAATTTAAAATACGTGCAATTATGTATTTCACGACAAACTTCAGTTGATAAAATACTCAAATGAATCAAATACTTATAATATTAAGTCGATGAAAGTTCAAACATCTAAAAATACCGATTTGTTTTACAATTTAAATACCTTATACTTTGTAACGGATGGGATTATAATATTTACTATTGACTAGCAAAAATATTGCATCTGTGATATAAGTACGTGCAATTGTTATAACTAAATACCTACTCCTTCTCTTTTTATTCTTTAAATCCACTTTGTCAAAACATTTTTTATATGATTCATGGAATGCATTACGTACCGATAATTTACGCATATTTAAAACTGCAAAATTAGGCCCAAGCAATTTATATTACAGGAATGTAAGGTATGTTTTACATGACACGGACCTTTTTAAAGCATTATTTGATTAATTGACTGTTTAGAAGGAATTAATATCTTTGGCTAGGGGAATGGCACTATGTAGGAATATTATTCATTTGATTACTACGGCCAGATATAACTAGAACAATAGAGAGAATAAAATACGCTACAACTGACGTCGTACGAAATAACCAAAAAATACTTATTCAAAAACATACAATACAATTGATACGCACGAACTTCATTAGCAATGCGAGTAAATGCTTCGTATTGTGCAGTACTTACCTCTATCAGCAATAGGAAGAAACAATTTTATTATACGAAACCTACGCTTTAGTTTTATTAGAAACATTTAAGATTGTGGTTAGGATTTTGTTCTAAACCCTCTGTATTTATATTCCAAAACTTCTACAGACACACATAACAATAAATACGAGACCACATCGAATAACGCGAGGCTATATAATCCGCACTAGCACAGCCAATTTTGAAGTGTTTCCGAGCGGCCCCTATACAGAAATCTAGAAACAAACGCTCCACACACTTTGACCGCCGCCTGATAAATGGCGCTAGTCAATGGCTTCTCATGAAAACTTTTATTGTTAGATTGAAAATCATTTCTTTACATTCTTCTTCTTCTATCGTGTGGGTTGTGTGGTGGAATACCAACCTTATCAACCCTGGTGTCAGGGTTGATAAGGTTACTGAGCCGCCAAAGGCCCTTACTATGGCTCTTGTAACGACCACATACTTACGTCAGTAAGTGGTAACCGGGACCAACGGCTTAACGTGCCTTCTTTACATTTCTTCATAGAAATAAATGGTAAGTAAAATGGGACGATATATCAATTAATAATACTATACTTTTTATCGATGAATTCAAGATAAATCTGTGTACCTAATATAACATCTATCATGTAAACCTTTGTAATGTTATTTTTAAGTAAATATTCAAATTGACCATATTTTAAGCCATTGCCAAATCTTATGCCAGTACATATCAATTTCTTAGTCAAACGCGTTTTAGGAACGTTGTGTTAGCAACGCACATCATTCAGTCCAACAAATCGCTTACTTTTACTCCTCGAAACCTTATTCATAAAGTTACAATTCAAATCTAGTCTGGTTCTATTAAATGTTTATATTGCATCTCTTAGGGCAGTAATAAATTATTCATCATCAAACAATCTTATACGTTTATCACTTCGCGTGTAGTACTTACTCCACTATCGGTCATAGGATCTTTAAATAACGTTGCCTAAATATGCTAGGATATTACCAGTACACCTAAACTTGACATGTCGTAATTTTATGAACTAGCATAATTCTGAGCGTCCACCATTACCTGCGTCAGAGGTTTTAGGCCTTGAAGTAGTGTGGGAACTCGTTGGAGATGGCCCGGACCAGCGTCTGATCGTCCTTACTGGCGTCGCCTTCTTCGCAGAAGATGCGAGCGAAGCACCGCAGCAGGTCGTCGCGGCGATGCAGGTGCGCGCCATAGTCCGTGTTTCGGATGATGCCTTGGAGGATCTTCAGGTATTGTTGGCGACGCTGTCGATGATAGGTCGTTATTAGTAATTAGTTATGCAAGATTCTCGTATGGGATGGGGGCTCGACGACCGCTCCAATGGAGATGATGAGAACATATGCATGATGATGATGAGAAAATTTTCCTGTACCCAAATGTTGCGTGGTCGAGTATGCTTCATACCCCCTCCGGTAGTTTGACGGGAGGCCTGTGCCCAGAAGTAGGACATATACAGACTGTTTATGTATGTAAAGGGTGCCTGGAAGAAATTTCTGCATGAGCAATAAGGTCGCGTATTGTGTTTTTCTGTATATGCTGTGCTTATCTTTGTATTTTGTATCCATTGTGCTCAATAAAGTATTTTATCTATTTATCTATCTATCTGTGCATCGCTCTTAGAGCTAAGCTTTCACGCCTAGCGGCATCTCGTTACTACAAAGCGACAATAAGTAATACTGCGTAAAACAGGGTCGCTACTATTTATTACACAGAATGTCTGCTCAGTACAGTCAGTCAGTCAGTAGTGTGTAGTGATTAAGTATACTATTTCCATAAATATAAGAAGCGACTGCCTGTCTGACCTTCCAACCAGCGAAGGGAAAACCAGCCCAATACAGGTTAGGTCACATACCTCCAAAAAATGCATTTCTCGGGAATGTGGGTTTCCTCACGATGTTTTCCTTCACCTCTGAGCATGTGATAATCATTTATGATCCAAACATGAATTCTAAAACAAATTCGACAATCATTGGTTAAGGCCTGTGCTGGATTCGAACCTGCGACCACAAAGTGAGAGGCAAGCGTTCTACCAACTGGGCTACCACGGCTCTTATCCATAATAATTACTTTGAATAAATGACTGATTCTGGGACCAGATGATATGGGTATAATCTATATTACCATGTCTCCGGGCGAGAGGTCAGCAAGTTGCCGCACGATGATATCGATGGCAACGTTCACGTCGTTGGTGTAGAAGTGTTCGGCAGTCTTTTTGCGCGTGAACAGATCAATCACAAGCTTGAGTACCGAGTGCGCAGGCGCGGGCTCGTGGTCGAATATGTGTACTGGATCCTCTGGAAATAAAAAAATATATAAATGCATCAGTGCTATTATAGATTGAGAAAATTTACAGGCTTTTATTATGTCTAGCAAAGCCATGATGATCCAAACTTCATAGTTGCTGATGGGTGCTACTTGTGTTACCTGTATAAAAAAAAAAAATGACGAGTCTACAATATGATGAACCATAATAGTCGCATTTTACTGGCGTTTTATGCTTGCATACAGAACCAGAAAAGCGGAACACATCTACAAACATTTGCGTTTGTCTATCAAGCTTTAAAGGCGTAAGATCCAGTCCTTTAAAAATCACATTGTTTAAGTAGCGTCTGAAAATCAAGGTCTTAGGATTATCCTACCTTCACGATTGAGTAGCAGCAGCACTTTTTCGCAGAAGGTCTTGGCATTGTCCCTGGTTTCCAGTGCGTTCAGTAACAGGTTGTCGTGGGGGTTGTCGAACTGCAGGTTGTATGCCAGCAGGAGGGTGAGGAACAAGTCCGGGATCTGCTCGTCCACGTCTGTTTCCGGAGGATTCTCTATCAGGTCCAAAAGGAACTGAGCGAACTCCACGCCCAATTGTTCTGGAACAACAGTTTAATTTTATAGATACTCATTTACACAACTATTTATACAACTAGCTTTCCGTTTGCGACTTTTCATGCACGACACGTTTTTTCCATTCCCTTACGGAATGATTTCCAGACGGTCTTCCATAGCAAATTTTATCTAAATCGGTTCAATGGTTTAAGCGTGAAAAGACAGAGTTACTTTCGCATTTATAATATTATAGTATCGATATATTGGTGATGATTCCGGCAGACACAATTTAATTTTATTTGAACTTATCAGTTCTCAAAATAGCTCTATCTCTTTCTTAAACTTATCGTAAGTGAAGGACAGCACTACTTTTGAAACTATCAAACAAAATTAAAACAAGTTGGAAGTAATGAATTTTATCTTAATTCGAAACAATAATCGTCAATGCGCATTCCTAACACCTTGACGACTCACGCGCTAACGAATATCGGGGTGAAGTGGGGAAGCTCAGATTAGTGCGGGGCAGAGAGTTGTATTGTTGTTTCCTGAAAACACTTACCAAAATGCGTGACAGGCAGTTTGTCGCCCATGGACAAGACCATGGAGAGCAGCAGCGCGGAGTGTGAGAGGCGGCTGACTGCGCGCGGGTTGTCCTGCATGTCGCGTGCGATCTCCGCCGGCAGCGCCGACAGCGCCAGCGTCGCCAGGGCCGTGCGCTCCAGGCCGCACATTACGCCAAATGCCTGATACATGGACAGAAACATAACATTAACAGCGTAGTCGTGAGCAATTATAATGTACCCACTTTAGGACTCTGTCGCACTAACATATTTGACATTTAGTGAGACTTACAGTTCAATTTGTCAAAAAAGTTAATGTGACATGGTACCAAAGTGTATACATATTAATGCTCGTGACCGTACGTCCCACTACTGGGCACAGGCCTCCCCTCAATTAACCGGAGGGCGTATGGAACATACTCCCCTGCGTGCAGAAACAGAAATATTTATATAATTTGCTTTCGAAAAGGATCGGAAATAGACAAAAATAGGCTATGAATGAAATACTTCTTATCAAAGGTCAAAATCAAAATTTTCTATGGAATTTGTATGAAATACTTAGTGGCGACGTCATCAATAAACGTGGTCAAGTGGTACTCATTCTTGACTAACATTAAATTAGTCAAATCCAAAAATAACACTGTTTTTTGATCATTTTATCTTTTTTTTTTTTTTTTTTTTTTTTTTTTTTTTGACGTGACTTATTGTAGATTTGCCGCAGATGGCATTAACTACTTGGCCGGACAAATGGGGAGCGCTGAAGGCTCTCACCCGGTAGCATTTTATCTTCTATTCACCGTGTAGTACCGCGAGAGCTATACCGCAATTTCAGTACCTACCTAGTTGGCGAGTCTCACATTTTTTTTATGTTAGGAAAAGGTACTTTATTGTTCATTACAGCATTTGACTTTAACAGTTAAGAAATGAACATTAAGCAATATCGTATTTATATCAACAATGACAACGAGAATGGAATGGCCAACTCTTGATATCTTACCTGTAACAGCAGTTGTCGCAGGGGCCACCTGGTCTCCATTTGGTAGTACTGGACTAGTGTGGTAACATATGCATAGCGGTGACTGCTCAGTACATGCTGGGAGATGTTTACATCTGCATTAGACTGGAACAAACAGGAGATTTATTATTTACAAGTGTAACTAGTTTGAGATTTTGAATCAAAAGAAAATATCATAATATTGTTAGTAACTGACAATACTATAGGCTCCATAGGTTTTGCCATTTTTTTTGGGTTATGACTCTTTTTTGTCCACTAATATCCTTATTTCATGGCTAAAACTGCAATATCAGTATCTTCTTTTTTTTTTTAGATTTGTTATAAGTACTTACTTATAACTTCAGGTGTCAGGGAGAGTGTGTCCTCCAGCAAGGACAGCTACTCATAATTAGCTAAGCTATGACCACTCATTCTTCTGAATGCTCTAGTATATCTTTTCTTTTGAGTTGTTTCCTATAAGTTTGATTAGTAAGCTGGATTGCCAATTCATTGGGATGTTTTTTCAGCCTTGCTTGATAGTTTAGGACTGAACCCTTGATTTCTTCCTTCACTGTATTCATTTTCAGGTTGTCATAAATTTCTTTATTTGTTATGAACCAAGGAGCTTTACAAATGGTTATCTTAGAGAACTTAAAGTAAAATACATAGCAAATAAAAATAACATTATTGACAATCAAGATCACATACCATGACCGAAATAAGCTCAAGCAGTTGAGTCTGTATATCATGAGCATCATCATGTAATGCCCAGCCCTCTGCTGAGCATCATTGGCTGCTTTGGAGAGGGAGTTGAGAGCTGTCATCATCCTCAGTGCATCAGGTGCTGCATCAATCGCATTCTTCGGACAGGTAATGTTACTGTTGGCTTCCCTGAGTAATGCATCTATAATAGATCTGGCAGCACCACCGGGCAAGAATTCCTAGAAATGTAGATAAACACAAATATGCAAATGTTATGTTGGACATGATGATGATAACATTATTATGAGAGAAATCAGAATCATTCATTTAATGTAATTATCATGGATAAACTTGTTGAAGGTCAATATAACATTTTTGAATTTACGTCATTTCGCAAGGTGTTATGGCTGAGGAGAAGAAATGTCAAGAAACTGCAACAGCAACACATCTTTTAAAAACCAATGAGGGTATACATTACAAGTTATTTAATAACTAGAGGAGCACATTCAATACCAGACATTTTTATCCTTTAGGTAGTCATTAATGTTATAATAAGATTCACATGAGCTTTAAATTTATTTTCTGACAAATTTGAAATATTATCTGGTTTTTTATTGTAAAAACATATACATAACCCCAAAAAAGATGAATTTAATTTACTTAATCTAGCATTTTGAATAGCAATTTTATTTTCTTGTATTGTAAGTATGCCTTTCACAGTTTCTCGGAAGGAGAGAATTTTTTTTACGTACATACATAATAATTAAAGCACACAATAATGGGACTCCCTGACAGGGAGTCTCATATCCCCATTTAAATGCGGTAAGAACCCGTTATTATGTACTTTAATTATGATAATAACTGCGTAAACTTAAAACAATGTACATACATAATGTTTTCATAAGAGGTAGTTACTTAGTGTGACAAAGTAAAGGATGATAAGAATTGTAGACAAAGGTCAATGTAGAATTTGAAATATGTTCATTATGTCTTGATATCTAGAATATTTGGATGTACTTACTCTAAGGGAAATGAGAACAGTTTCAACAGCAACTTTGGACATTTCATGGCTTAGCTGGGTCTCCTTCCTCACAGCTTGTACAATCTCATAAATGGCATTAGGCTTGATACTCTCACTGCTGTCCTGACTGTCATCCTGGTTGTCGGTGTCAGAAGACAGCTGTTGGGAGGTTTTGCTCAGAGTGGACTTATTCTTTCTCACTTCATGAGTATCTAGAATATTGAAAGTTTTAGATTAACAAATGAATCTAATAAAACGTTTTCAAGAACTGAGCTAAGAATTATAATTTTATTTCTATTACAAATATAACAAAACTGTACCTTTAGTAGTGTTGCTATTCAAAGATTTAGGAGACTGAATCTCCCTCTCTTCGCTAATATGTTGTTGGGATACCACAGGCCGTAAATCAAATGATGGTGATACTCCATTAGGAGGGGTACTATCATCAAAGCGTGGTGGAGGCTTGGGTGCTGGTGGCTTCTTAGTATGAGGCTTAAAAGACACCTGGACTTGTTTCTTCTTTTCATTCAATCTAGTTACCAGTTCTTGCTTCTGTGACGCCATGCCACTATCATTGAGATTCTTAAGGCAGTCATTCAAAAAAGCCAGCAAGAATTCCGGCTCCACCTAGTAAATAAAATAAAACTCAATTTATTGAAGCATTCTAGTCTGATCATAGATTAGTACAATAGGAATGAACTGTTACCTTGACTGAGGCGACGTAATTGGAGGGAACAAACCCGACTTGACCTTTCCTATTAACGACATGCCACCAATTTCGCTGCTTGGAGTTGGTTTGTTGAAGGAAGAAGAATTCGCCCTCGGTGAAGCTGAGAGTCTTGGATTGGGTAGCCTCGAAGTCATACAGGGCTTTGAGTATTTCAATGTCATCTAAAATACAACATTTAAGTCAAAACTTAATTCCACACCCAAAAAGAATAGGGAAAACAATGGATAAACCACTTACCAAACCCGTTTGGTCCGTCACCCATGATTGCGGTATTCAGCGGTGTTTGAGTCTTTCTCAGAAAATGATACTGTCTGTAAACATTTGTTTATTTACACGATTTCATGTTTTTTGCTTCCAATCTATCAACAATTTTTTTTTTTTTTTTTGGTTTGGTTTTCCCCGAAGGGTAAGGCAAAGGGAACTATGCCCATACAGCCATGTCTGACGTATTTTTTTTCTTGATGATTAATGAAATGATGAAAGGTGATGATGATGAAACCTAAGCCCCCACCCTCGGAGTAGACTCCTACTCCGAACCCCAAACGAATTAACTCAAAAGTCCGCATAAACTTTTGAGTTATGAAGCGGCTTCCTGACACGAAGCGAAAATAGGCAGATACACTTTGTTTATTGAATACTCCAATATAATAACACTCGCGAATGTCTTCCGACTAACTTAATGCGATCATTAACCACAAAACACCACTTCGTATTAATTATTTAGATCATTCAATGAAGAAAGCAACTGTCCCGTTCCCGCCTCCCGCCAAAAAGCCATCTATCAACAAATCAATTTCAATTCTGCTAGTTTTTTTTTTTTTTGTTTTGGTTTTCCCCGAAGGGTAAGGCAAAGGGAACTATGCCCATACAGCCATGTCTGACGTATTTTTTTTCTTGATGATTAATGAAATGATGAAAGGTGATGATGATGAAACCTAAGCCCCCACCCTCGGAGTAGACTCCTACTCCGAACCCCAAACGAATTAACTCAAAAGTCCGCATAAACTTTTGAGTTATGAAGCGGCTTCCCAGCACGAAGCGAAAATAGGCAGATACACTTTGTTTATTGAATACTCCAATATAATAACACTCGCGAATGTCTTCCGACTAACTTAATGCGATCATTAACCACAAAACACCACTTCGTATTAATTATTTAGATTACTCAATGAAGAAAGCAACCGTCCCGTTCCCGTTTCCCGCCGAAAAGCCTCAATTCTGCTAGAGTTCTGCAATTTGCCAATTTGACAGTTTGACACTGACATTTCTCTTTTTTTATCGTAGTGACTTACCTACTTTGATTCCAATGTTTCCAATAAGAATTATTCAATTCAGCAACATTAATTTTCACTTTCTACGGGTAAAGCATATTAATATTAGGTTCAAACTGCAAGTTTTTGTATTGTTTATTCGTGTTGAATAGAAAGATAATAAAACGTTCCCAAATCATTATTATTTTATGATTACATTAATAAGAAGTGATGAGCAATAATAATGAATCAGCTCAAACGAAATGTCAAACTATGATAAAAGTTGCCATTAAAAAAAAAATATACGGTCGAATTGAGAACCTCCTCCTTTTTTGAAGCCGGTAAAAAAGAGCCAGGTGATTACGCTGCGCAAGGACATGGTGAGACGGACTAAGTACAGGAGAGAACTATCATAATATATGCTTCTTGCATTACGACGGTAAAAAAAAAGTTTTCATCTCGAGCTTGCTTCGGAAGGGTTGTTAAGCCGTTGGTCCCGGCTGCATTAGCAGTCGTTAATAACCACCAATCCGCACTGGGCCCGCGTGGTGGTTTAAGGCTCGATTTCCCTATCCATCCATAGGGAAGGCCCGTGCCCCAGCAGTGGGGACTTTAATGGGCTGGTGATGATGATTACGACGGTTGTATTCAGAGTGAATAACTCCTGTGTTCCTGCAGAAGAGTGTCCTCCGTGATGTCTAGCGCTGGGCGAGTTCACGTTTCGGACGTGACTTTTGTTAGAGGTCTATTATCGATGACGGAAGACGGGAGTGACGGGACGGTCACCATTAGATAGCCGGCACACGGTTTATGCAGTTTGTGTGGTCTCTATTCCACAGCCATAGCAGCTGATGATAGATCCTCTGGATACATCTGGGTAATCCCCGTGGTCTGTATCTTTGTTAACTTAGTTAATATTTTTTTTAAATGACGGATATCGATGTAGTGTGTAAGCTATCATACTTACACATAATGAGGGACTTTCCAGGTTACGTTCACCAAAAACAATAAAGATGGCGTTGTACAGCTTTAACGTAATTGTTATAATTTTGTAATACTAAATAATTATATGTAAGTAAGTTTAAGTAGTATGTATCTATGTACATATATACCGCGATGTCCGTGGCCTCACTCGGCAGGGCCCGCAGAATACCAGCGTCGTGGCTCACGCCGCGACTTATGCTGAGCGAGGTCCTTTTATTCCGGACTCCACCGCAGATGATCGGGCCGTCAGTGCGTTGCATTTAGATACTTTGTTTTATTATTATTGTTTTTATGAATTTGGTTTGTTTTTCTTTTTGTTTTGGTATTTTTTTATTTTATATTTTTTTTTGTCTGTGTACTTAGTGATTTCCGTGTGGTTTCTGTCCTGTGTTAAATGTAATGTACCTGTCTGTCTGTGTCTGTGGTGTCCGGAAGTAATAAATGTTTCTTTCTTTCTAACGTGATAATAATATTTAATTAAAGTAATAATTGTGAACATTTGTAGGAACGACTAAAGAAATAGAGATAAGAAATTCGTCTTACAATTTGGGAAGAACCTAATGGTTGATACTTTTTTATACATAAATAAACACCATGTTATGATCGGGGAATAACTAATAATGATTTAGTTATGTAGCGTTCATATAATTAAAGATCGATGCAGACAAAGCCGAAAAAGCGGGAGAAGCGAGCCGGGCGCGGGTTTTGTTTGCAGTTTTATACACAGCAAACATAGTCATACTTATTGATAACTTTTTGGGTCAGCTGATGTTACAGTTGCTGATACAGTGAATCTGGTAAAAAAAATAAGCCTCCATATTTGGATTCAGAGATAAGTACCTACCTAAGTACCGTCTTCCTTCATATATTACTTGATACAGAATTTAGATAGATATTGGTGCTAATTCCTGCAAACGCCATCTAATTTTATTGCATACCAAGGAGATGCCTATTTTATTTGCACGGGTTATTCATTCATTTTAAAATTAACTTGTCGACAATCATCCGTCCCTTTCCTTTTCGGCGGTTAAGAAAATGACGGGTATAACTTAAAATAAACTTAGGAGGTGCCTGCAGGAATCGGGGTCATTATGCCTTCGCTGGCTCCGGCCAAGTAGTTAATACCATTTGCGCCAAATCTACAGTAAGTCACGTTAAAAAATCCTTGGACCTGCACGCTTGTATCCCCAAAGGGGTAGGCAGAGGCTTATCCTAGATATATCTATATCTATCACTCTTCGTCAACTATGCGCACAAAAAATGCGCGCGATCAAAATAATATGTAGTTACCTCTTTGCACTGAGTCATAAGGTTATCGATTCATTGACTTATTCATACCACAGATGTCCAAACAATGGAGTAAGTAAGCCCGGTTCTTCCCTGATTTTACGATGTATTTTAAACTCGGTTAATTACCTCAATTTCCTCAAACGTCCATATAAATACTTATGTTCCCGGGGATCCTATTAGTGTTCAAGAAACCATCGTGTTTAACTGGTGAAAATGGTGAAACTAATAGTCATAGCGAGTGTCGCACTCGCAGTGTTAGTAGCAGACGTGACATGTCAGCGTTACGTGTTGCCGACGCTTAGGACACCCACAAAATATTATCCTACAATCATCCAGCCAACATACAGGCCACCTGTAACAAGAGGACCTATCATCAGAACGGTACGCGAAGCTCGCGATGATGAGCCGCTGTGGCTATGGAACGGAGACGACATAGACCGTGCGCCGGCTACTGGTGACCATCCTGTCCTACCCTCAGTCATCGACGACATCAACCTGGACTCAAACACAAGACACGTCCGGAGTGTGGACTCGCCCAGCGCTAGACGCCACGGAGGGCACTCTTCTTCTTCAGGTAGCAGGGACACGGGAGCCACTCATCCTGGATACAATCGTCGTAATGCAAGAAGCATAGCCCCTCTAGATTTTGATCCCTTCCGGCCGACTATGCCCAAACCTTACAACCCCTTCAGGCCTCGTCCTGGTCATCCCCGCGGACCATATCCAATCTACGCTAGAACGGTACGTGACCTCCACATTCCTGGCCTGAAGAAACCATCCCACCGTGACGTGATCATCCCTAACTGGAACCCAAATGTCCGCACGCAGCCGTGGCAGAGAATTGGTGGTGCTCGCAAATCCAGAAGTGTTGACCAGTTCGATGAAGAAGAAATTCAGTGATGGATAGATATTCTTAATGTCGTTTAAATAAAAAATATTTAACGAAGTCTTTTATCTAATATTTAAAGATTTGTTTGTCGCCCTCCCCTACTCCAGTATTTTAGATTTTGTTTAGATACCTATATAAGTACTTAAATAAAAAATTCAAATAAAAATTATGGCTATTTGCCTGAAATAAGTGATTGTTTTTTATTTAATTAACAGTAAAGTTATGAATTATTGTGTCTTAGGTAAGTTACACTTGTTTTATAGATTTATTCCACGTGCGTATATGTAGAGATTTGAAGAAATAGAGACATTTCACAACACGTACGAGTAGGTTTGTGTATGAAGTCTTCGTTAACCAAAATAAACCAAATATATAGTTGTAGTTGTATTTTTAATAATATTTCGAAAACAAATTAGCAGTAGGTACCCCAAAGGGTGAGTATACCTATGTCTTCGTTACCGTTCATATTGTGACTGAATTCTTATAAATCCACGATCACCACGATATCAGGGTTGATGGGGTTGGTAATCCACCTCACAACCCACACGATAGAAGAAGAAGACCACGATATCGCCGCCTTACAAAAAGTAAATAGATGTTGGAGGATCTGCGTCCTGGGATTGCTGTTGACGGCGGTATCTGGGGTTGATTGGGTGAAAATCGTGGTCCGGCGGAAGAACACCCTTAGGGGGATCGATATCCAAGTCTGGGGGAAATATGCTTCTTGGACCACGACGGCTGTTTGTTATATGACTGAGTTCCATGTTCCTTTCATCGACATCTTTAGGTATCTTTATGAAATTCTGTCTATCCGTCGGTTGTACCACCACGTCATCATTAACCTGACATATGACGTCAGCTATGATCGCTGCGAGTGCTACAGTCACTACTAATACCAACTTGACCATTTCCACTTGTTGTTAGCTTCGAACTAATAATTGTCCTTTGGGAGATGTCAATTTATATACCGAGTTCAAGGAAAAAGCAGCACTTAGTCAAGGGTGGAAAATCACTCACACGCCGGCTGGGATTTACGTACGCACCTACCTCTCAAGTAAGAACTCGGATAGTCGAACAATAAACTTTGTTTACAAGGCACCCTCACTTTTTCACGTGATATTACTTCCCTATCTGAGGTTTCTTCCACCTCTGACTAAGTAACGACCTCTCTTTCATTGGTCATAGTGTAAATGCAATAAATTGACGTCTATCAAGAGGAAGTGTATTAGTTCTAAGCTAACAACTGACGAAATGGATAACTCCGCGTTTGTGGCGAGTGTGGTACTCGCGGGGGCCATAGCTGACGTCACTTGGCTGGGTAAAGATCACGTCATGCCGGTGCACCAGCTACGTAGACAAAATATGTTCAAATTGTCTAAAATTTTCAGTCAAAAGGAGAAGGAAACCATCAATAGAAAATAACCGTCGTGATACTAATAAGCCGTCGTCCGTAAATTTTTAAGTAGCCACCGTTATTTTGGGTACAGAACTTTTAATTGTTTTTAACTTTTTTTGTTTGTTTGTTTTTGGTGTATGAAATAAAATTGTAATTTCTGGTATATTTTATTATTATCATTTTGCTTCACTACTACACTACTAACTTCTATGCGTATTATGTGTGTATGTGTGAATAAAAACAGAACACATTCAGCTGCTTGTCATACCGGGCATGTCGTTTAGGACATAAAAGGTATCCGGTGTCGAATTTTAATTCGACATAGGGATTTTATATAGTTTCTATTATGGGCGATATTTGGGTACATCCATTGTCACCAGTTTCATCAGTGGCTGCAAGTTAAATTGTCTCCTGATTATTCAAGCAGGTAAATTAATATATTTATAGTTATTGTGCCAACTTGAGGAAATAGAATTGATGGAAGACGACTGGTAAAATGCTTTCGACTCTATCTTCAACGACTATAAGTTGATTTTTATTTACAAACGGCCAAGTAGAGCCACACAAAAGATGAAGTCGATTTTATAGAGCAATATGAAAACGACGAGACTTTAGTTCTCTTCACTTGTCGGTAAGAGGTTCCGAGGAAGGGTCCGTCGAGGAGGGTCTCTCCACTCACACTTCCATTTGCCGTGGAGAGTCATCGAACACTGAGGTACCGTTACCTCTGTGAACTGTAATTACTATTCAAAACTTCACATAAAGTCCACCCGCTACTTTAATGCTGTCTGGTAAGTTTTTTTACAGTTCCTTTACCTACTCTTAAATATGACACACAAAGATTTATAATTTCTGTTTCTGTGTCCTCACCCTGATAAGTATTGCAAGCGTGTATTTATGTGTATTTAGTATTCATGTTTTTTCTTCTTCTATGTTGAACTGGGAACATTATAGAACGCGTTCAGCTTATACAATACAATACAATACAGTCAGTACAAACACTTTTTATTGCACTTAAAACACACATAAAAAAACCAATTAGTTAGGTTAGTTAGGTACAGGCGGCCTTATTGCTAAGGTAGCAATCTCTTCCAGGCAACCTGGTAATACCTAAAGCTATAGGAAATGTATTTAATAAAAGCGTTGCGGGATAGACAGTGCAAAATAATAGTTAAAATATAAGTATTCCTACATAAACTATATTAAAAGCAATGCATAGAAGACAATAAATAATGATTATAATGTATATACATTACTATGGAAAGAGGACACCATGACAGTACTATATCTACTTTATAAAGAAGAAGATATAAGAAGAATGGAGTAGAGGAAGAAGACATTATAAAGAAAAGGAGAGAGAGTTTATCTTCCCGGACATATCTTAAAGTCGTACGACCGAATGTCCTTTTAAAATCCAAACTGCATTGTTTAACTATTGTGTCTGCAAATCTCGGCGTTAGGAGGTTAAAAAGAGTTTGCGTTTTGTTTACTAGTGGCATTGCATTAGGGATTACGGGCGTGAGTGTACATAGTATTTATGTTGTATATTTTTTGGTAACTTATTGTATATGTGCCTTAAAATAGGGAACGTTGAGGGATTTCACCTCACTTTCTTTTCTTTCAATACTTTACTTTCAAGACAATTATAAGTGTCTTGATAGTAAATAGTTGTCTTGAAATGATACATAAGATGTGGTTTTATACATAATACTATACACACTCATAATATAAACAAGCTGCTGATTAGTCAATCTCAGCGTCATTTTATGACACTTCCTTCTATATTGATCAAGCAAGTTTCCTTAAAGTTTAGTATATATTCTCGATTTCATAAAGGAAAATTATTAGTTCTAAACCAACCGTAGCAAAATGGTGAAGCTTGTGGTGGTGGCGGGCGTTCTTCTCGCGGCAGTTATTGCTGAAGTGACGTGTGTCGAGGAGGCCCTGCGGCCTTACGTGGAATACAGACGAGGTCAGCTCAGGGCAACCCGTGAACTTTATAATGACGAGCTTTTCTTA
The DNA here is from genome assembly GCF_024362695.1 of Pectinophora gossypiella. Taxonomy (NCBI): domain Eukaryota; kingdom Metazoa; phylum Arthropoda; class Insecta; order Lepidoptera; family Gelechiidae; genus Pectinophora; species Pectinophora gossypiella. The sequence continues at coordinate 7,383,541 of NC_065409.1, forward strand.
GACGAACCTGGTTACATTGAATACGACCTAGATGGCCATTCCAGGGTACATTCGGTTGGTACCGTTGAACCAGGACCCACTCGTGTTGTAAGGAGTATCCTACCTCCAGAGCCGGATCATCCTCTGCGGCCATCTTTCCCTGGGCCTTCTAACCCCTTCAGACCACTCCAACCGGGGAGACCTTTCCCAATCTACGCTAGATCGACGCGTGAACTCCACAACGCAAGAAGCATTCTTCCTGCAGAACCTGACCTACATCCTATGCGGCCGTCTGTTCCCGGGCCCTTCAACCCGTTCCATCCTCGTCCTGGCCAACCACGTGGACCCCTTCCAATTTACGCTAGATCAACACGCGACCTTCACAACTCTGTAAGGACACCTTACGAGTATGTCTTACCTGGAGGACCAAGTCGTCCACGAGTGCACGTACTGAAGACCAGCAGTGATAATTTGGACGGTGAAGTTCACCGCAGCGTGAGGGACATTGATACTTTAATTGATGAAGATCCTGAGTTTTACCCTATCCGGTTAATTAGGGGTAAGGCTTACTACGATTCCAATCCGATTTATACCAGAAGTGTGCGTGAAGCCCGTTTGGACAATTTGCACATAATCCCGGGAAAACCAGTTCGGCGGCCGAAAGATAGCAGTGATGAAGAACAATAATTTGAAGAATGCCGAACTGCTGAAAGATAGCAGCTTTCAATCCAGTGCGATGTGATATAGATACCTATGTATGATTTTATTGAGAAGCGTGATTTATTTATTTAATTTAATATAGTATGCAAAACATAATAAATATTTATTTAAATTTAGTATTAAACTCGTTATCAAACTTGTTTGTCTTTGACCATGATTAGGTTACCTGCATAATCACGTATTTTTGCACAAAGTATTGCATTACTTATCTAATAAATTAATAACATAGTATTAATAACGTAGACCTTTTTTTTTGACGTGACTTATTGTAGATTTAGCCAGATGGCATTAACTATCATTGGCCGGTCAGATAGCGAGCACTGACAGCTCTCACCCGGTACAGAATTTAAGACAACAGGGTTGATGGCCCAGTTGGGCGCGAACCTCGGCTCAGGGCGTCGTCTGAAGAGATTATAATTTGAAAGAATTAATCGACCCTAGTGGGTCGATAGCGGTAAATAACATAGACCGGAGCGACCTAAATATTATAAGAAAAGATCAAAAGACACAAAATTTAAATATTTTGAAATTGCATATTTTTGTGCCTAAGAGTAGTGAGTGGACTACCAGTGAGTGAACTTTCTTTTTGCATTGCATACTTAATGAAGATCATTAGTATTCCTAGCTACTGCATTATTGAATAGCATTATCATTTTTAATATTGTTTCATACACAATTTTACGAGCGCGGTCATTTTGTGAAGATATTGAGGTCTGCTTGCACTTCGCTGAATTATTCATGAGGGTTAAACGGACAAGACTCGCCTCGAGGGGATCAAATGTACTTCTACGTTATTGTTGACAGCAATGGAATTAAAAAGAATTATACCCACCGACTATAAAGTGCACCCGTAAAAAAGTATCTGAGTACTTATAAAAATAACCTCCAAAAATTACATTACTTATTTCATATAATCTTATATGTATGAAAATGATTTGCTGTTCATTAGTCGCGTTAAAACTCGAGAACAGCTAAACCGATTTCGCTAATTTTCAAATAAATAATATTAAGTAAGTACTTAAATGTAATTAAAAAAAGAAAAGGTGGAAAAGGGCCACCGGATCATCTAGTAGTAAATTATTATCTTGCCCGTCTATGCCTATTTCCCCAACAGAACTAAGCTGAAAATGTGGTAACTCCAATTTTAAATAGGTAGGCACTTATTTCTATGGATTACATTCTATGGACTTTCAATCAATCAATCAATAATACTTTATTGCACAACGACACGGACGGACACGGACTCGGACTTTGTCCGAAATAAACGATTTTTATTTTTTATTTATTTATTTATCTATATATTTCAAGTGTGTAAACAAAGCTGCCCATGCTGGAGGAACTTTGGTTTCAGTCTCGAGGTTAATGCGAAGGTTTTAGACAAAAACAGGGCTCCACAACAATTAAGTTAAAACCTCACTATATAGTTACACGATTGGTACTATAACAGGAAACTATCTGCTCTCAAAATTCGATATGCCAGTATATTGTACTTTCCATGAAGAAATACCTATTTTGAACAAGCAGATTTTCCTTATGAATTATAATTGGCGTAAACATGACGAGGCGCTAGTCGTAATCCTAATTTACATTCCATGCATAAGTAGGAGATCCTGTTTCCATTATTACTCACCTAATTTTTCCATAATTGCAGGCTATTGTAGAAATTTGAATAACAGTCATTAGGAGTACTTTGATGTAGAAGGCAGTATGGAGAGCAGTCCCGTCGCCGGAAGCAGCTGTAACGTGAATGAGGTCGTTCGCTAAAGGGGCGGCGAATTTTCCGCGTAGTTAGTGGTTTTCGCCTCGACAAAATACTTAGCGCTGCAAGACTGCGGTATTTCCCACCCCAAGCCACCACTCCATTTAGATTCAGCTGCAACAGCGTGTTGGTATTATGAAGCCAGTTCTAAAATAAATAGCGAGTGCAACGTGGGATGTGTAGTACGCTGGATCGGGGAAAGGGATCGTCCCAAACGCTCTACAACAAAGAAGGCACTAGGAAAAATAGAAAGTTGGACAAAGCAATTACCGAATTTGTATTCGAATTCATGTTTGGATCATATATGATTATCACGTGCTCAGATATAAAGGAAAACATCGTGAGGAAACCCACCTTCCTGAAATGCATTTTCGGAGGTATGTGACCTAACCTGTATTGGGATGGTTTCTGTAAAAAACCGGACTTATCAAATCTTCAGGTTAGATAAGCGCACCCTGTGAAAAACGGGATAATGCTTGGGGAATGATGATGGACAAAGTAATTACCTACTTATAATATAAATATACGTAAGTGATGATGAAGGGATGACATTAAAATAAATACGATATAACGTTGAAACTATATGAAACACTAAGAAAGTCACAAGTCGCAACTAGCATGTTTTAATTACGTGTGCCGTGCCAAGTGTGCATTCAATTACTTACGTAAACCAGGAAAATGTTGCTATTTCATACCTTAAGTTCTTAGAAGTGAGTCGTTGACTGGTTTTATTATCTGTTGACATGTGTTTACATTGGTTTCCTCAGGGAATAATCTTTGCAGGGAGCAAACTTTGTCTGTTTGTTAAATTTCATGGACCGTTTTCACGGCTAAATGAAAATGCACATAAATAGATCGAAACCAATGGAAAACATAGGGTAATTCCAAGGCTATCTATGTAGGTACTTACCTCGATACCTAAACAATGTTTTATGTGATAATCATAAACGTTTATGCATGTCTTTATCTCCCTAACATTATCCCGTTTATCACAGGGTCCGCTTACCTAACCTGAAGATTTGACAGGTCCGGTTTTTTACAAACAGCTGACCTTTCCACCCGCAAAGGGAAATCACATACCTCCGAAAACGCGTTTCTCGGGAATGTGGGTTTCTTCATGAAGTTTTACTTCACCATTGAGCACGTGATAATCATTTATGATTCAAACATGAATTCGAAAACAAATTCGGCAATCATTGGTTTAGAACTATGCTGGATTCGAATCTGCGACCTCAAAGTGAGAGGCAAGCGTTCTACCAACTGGGCTACCACGGCTTCATTCGGCTTCGGGTTTTGCATGTCTATCAATGTTCTCTTATTAGAACCCTCACACGAAGGGTCCCAGTGTGGTAAGAATACAAATTATAAGTAAGTAACTAAAATTAATATTATAATTATATTTTATATTCTAAAACTACTCAGTTTTAGAACTTTTACAGAATGGAGAGGCGGGCTTTTCAACCCACACTAATACCGAGATGGGTCTATGATGACACTCATTATTCGTATGCGTCCTTTTTCGCATTCATTCCTTCCAAATAACTACATAAGCTCTCGTATACTTACTCATTTTCATAATTAAGCCAATGGAAACAACTGACGCGACCATTATACATCATGTTTAAGTGTAATCCTCTTTGCTGTAACGAACGAGTCGCCAGCACACATGGTCGGGATTCAAATGAGTGTCGCGCTAATGGATCGCCAGAGAAACACACATTTTATGAACAGTTACCTACTACTTTACTAATCAAACACTTTGAATAGCTGTGATACCTACTGCTCATGGATTAAGTTGATGGGTTCACTGGTGGAGGTTTGCCTACGTCAACGTGAAACTAAGTGTTAATTACAGAAAAATGATTGAGTATAAGTAAGTAAATACTTATGAATTCTATTAGGGGAATACAATCAACCAAAGTATCTTGTCTGTTAATTATCATTTAGAATACCCACTTTTTATAAAAAGTAATGTTATTAACACTAGCTAATGAGATAAATGTAGCTAACACAATAGGTATGAATGAATATCGTCGGAAATATTTTTTTTAGCATTAAGAATCCTCCTTACATCAAAAAGGGAACTATGTTACTGTTTTATGATTAATTACAGCTATCATTACATATCTAATCTAATCTAGCCTACAAGATCCCACTGCTGGGCAAAGGCCTCACATATATAGTTTACTTATGTATTTATACATTGTCCCCGATTCCTGCAGTCATCTCCTAATTTTAAGATATACCCGTCATTTTCTTACCCGCCAAAAAAGAAAGGGACGGATGATTGACAACTGATAATAAAATTTTAAAAGAATGAGTAACCCAGGCGAATAAAATAGCCCTCTCGCTCATGTGCAATCCGTTTAATGTATGATATCAACTTAATTCTGTCGAGTAATAACCTTACAATCCGCTAATAGGCCAATATAAAATTTTGGAAGGGTTTTTCAAATTTCTGCCTAAACTTGACGTGTGTTCCATAAATTTTACGGCTGTCGATTAATAATAGTCCCTTTCCTTTTCGGCGGATAAGAAAATGACAGGTATAAAATAAACTTAGATAGCGTATACTGGATACAGTACCACTGTTTCTCTATAATCCCAAACAATCTCAACATGTGACGTCTAACGTCAATGCGGAAGATCGATCCGAATAGGCTCGTCCTCAAGAGATCGAGATCTAAGGGGCGCTACGCACACGTTCGTGTAATATATTGGCATATACATACATAAGCTATTCCCCACCGGGGTAAGCAGAGACTATGGAATTCCATTTGCTTCGATCCTGACACACTTCTTTTGCTTCGTCCACATTCATCAATTGTTTCATATACGCACGCCGGTTTAGAGTAGATATTGGCATATAATAAATCAAAATATGCATATCTTCTGTTTTGTAGAGACATTCAACAAGAAGGTTGAAGCCATTCCAAAAGCGATTCAAGACTGAGTCCTCAGGTGTTCTACACACCCATGTTCGAGTTAGCATGGCATATATTTTTAAGACCATCTTTCCAGGCATTTCGATTATCATCTGCTTTGTAGAGGTGTTCAACAAAAGAATATTGAACAGAGCCTTCCTAAAAACTGTTGTCTTGCACACCGTCTGGCCTGCCGTATGGTGAAGACAGAGGCAAAACAACAGTAGATAAATATAGCTATATTCTTCCTCAGTATACATACAGGGTGTTAGTGACATCGTAACGAATACTGAGGGGGATAATTCAGACAATGATTCTGAGTTAGTATCAAGTGGAATTTACCGTCGCAAAAATATGGAACGGAAAATAATTTAAAAAAAACGCAAAAAAAAACATTCCATCATTGGCTCACTGGCAACAACCTATCCCATATCTTTAAAAGTCGTTCTTTAATTAAAACACATAATAACGGGTTCAAACCGCGTTTAAAGTAGGGATATGAGACTCCCGATAGTCATTTTTAATACGTCACTCAATTGTTGATACAAACTCGAATCGAAGTAACAGTACCTATATGTATATGTGTATTGCACCTCTTACGCACGACCGTGGTTCCTCCTTGGGAATACCTAGCAGACGATCAATCAAGTCGAACATAATGAATGACGTGACGTCATTCAACGATTAGTTTTCATGTAGACGTATATAACAGACCTCCGGAGGGATAGTTAGTTAATTGATAGTACCTACATTCAATCAAGCTTATCTTTTACATTGTTGCGTCGCTTTATAATATTTATGATTCCGGTCAAGTTGTTAACAAATCTAACAAATCCGCAAATCTATAATCTACTATAATTGTCAAAAAAACAACTATATGTGATTGTCACCAAATATTGCTGAATTAATATCTAAGTTAAAAAGTTTATTAACATGTACTTATTATTATATAAATAAAATAAATAGTACTAAGTATACAGGGTGTTAGTGACATCGTAACGAAAACTTTGAGGGATGATTCGGACTATGATTCTGAGTTGATATCAAATTGAATTTTCCGTCGCAAATGTAGACTTGAAAATAATTAAAGAAAATAGAATATTCGTTACGATGTCACTAACACCCTATGTAATGAAAACCTCGATACTAAATATTATGCAACGGTGTGAAATTCAGTCACTGCACAGGGTGTAGCAGCAACATCCGTTCAGAGCAATTTGCATCTTTGGATCACCTTTAGTCAACTAAAGGTAGTTGTCTAAGCTTCTTGGAGACTAAGAAAGGAATTAAAAAAAAAATAAAAATAAAAAATAAAAAGCTTTTATTTCAGGCGATGCCCATAAAAAAAAAAAGTTACACACAGACAACATAATTACATTACACACGGACAAAAAAAAAACAAAAAAAAAAAAAAAACACACCAATTAAGAAAAAACAAACAAAAGAATTAAAAGGCCACGTGGATCGCATTCCAGTGCCTCCAAAAAGGACAATCTGGCTTATCTGATAATGCCTTCAGAATGCCGTTCGGGCTACATCTCACTCTGCACATCAGGGAAGCGATTCGTTTGCGAATGATGGCGTGAAAGCCATCAACACGCGCCGCCGCAAACATCCCTGACGCGCTACAGTACCTAGGAAGACCCACGAGAATCCTGAAAGCATTATTATACTGGACGCGCAGAGAGTTGATGGCACGCTGCTTATAGTTGACCCACAGGCTGCACGTGTAAAACGACTGACAGTACGCCCTGAACAGTGTCACTTTCACATCAATTGTACATCGTGCAAACCTGCGGGCCAACATGTTACACCGCACAGCCAACCCCCTGCGCTCCCGCTCGAATTGGTTTTGCAATTTTAATTAGTTAAGGTAGAAGGAGATTTGGTGAATTATGGCGTTAACAGCGAGTAGATCACCTGTAAGACGAACCGTGACTAGAAAAGAAAAACCCTCGAAATTGTTAGTCTTAGACTGGCCACAGTATTAATAGATTTCAATATTTCTAAACAGCGTGTTTGGCTGTATTGTTTTTCCTGTGTAAAATAGGAAAATTAATCTATTACGTTATGAGTAAAAATTTAGTTGATGACGATAATGAATTTATTGATGGCTATCATTATTAATATAAGTGTCGGCAGCACGACATTCATGTCAATATGATAACGTTACATAGGTATAACACAACACTATAAGATCACGGCTACATTCCCATGGGGGTAATAAGTGAGACATCTATCGCAAAATGAACTAAGTATCCATATTAACGACAACGACATTCGCCAACAAAAATTTATATATTGAGTAGGTACCGAATAGCTCTATTTATAAATAAAAGGATATACTTACAGTAATTCTCATCCATTTTCCTAGCAATGTTTGTAACTGCCTTAAATTTCACATATCCGACATATTATAGTAGTCCACACAAGACACACACAAGCTCACGACACAAGTCCACGGGGACTTGTGTTTCACGATTTTTCATTATCGTTTTTTTCAGTTACAAACTTAATAAAATTTGTTACATCCGTATGTAACTAATTTTATTAAGTTTGTAACTGTGTGTTACGAGTTTCGTAATCATAATGGATCCTCGAGGGAGTGGAACGTATGAAACTTATTAAATTTACCTGTTTCGATAGAGCGAGCGAATTGTGTGTAAAGTACATTAATTCTCGATAAGCAATATGCACGAAGGCGCAATGCGCTCTTATTAAAGTTAAATTCAGCGCCGAGCACCTACGTCGGTTTTATGGCGCCAAATTGGTCGTAGACGGACCCTTCAAGGTGCGGCGCAGCCTGCTGAACTACCAACGCCAATGAAATTATCTTACATACCTAAGCAATGTTTTAAAAATCATGTTATTTCTCTTTTATTTCCTCGCTAACAATCTCGACTAATCTCCTATTATTTTATGACTTGCAAAGCCTAGGTTATAGACGTTAAACGAACGACGCCACCGCAAAATTGAAAGCTTAAAGATGAAATATGGTGCAAACGTGGGTAAAAAATAAATGAGAAACCCGCTTCAAAGCTTTATTGTGTAGATGTAATTAAATCCTTGCTGGCACTAATGAAAATGCTCTTTCTGCATGCGTTGAATGTCTGCACGTGTGATAAAGGAAACGCCACCGAGTGAGCTTGGAATTGAAAAGCTAACTTTTGTATTTTTCTTATGCCGGCAGCGTCACTTCTAGTTGACGTTAGCACTTCAAGTGTTTTTTATACTCACGTAGGTAATCGTGAACGTCTGGCCCGCTTATGCAGTATCTCATACTTATATGTTAATGTTTTAGAACTACCTCTAAAAAGGCCGCATCAAAGCAAATTCATCTAAAAAACAATATTGAGCAAGTTCAATAAATGTCAAATAGCAATATTGCTTTTAGGTGAATTGCTTCAATCTAACATACTTTCCACGATGGCCGGTGAGAGAGAGAGAGAGAGAGAGAGAGAGAGATTATCCATTTAAGTTTTTAGGTACTTACTATTTGTCTGTTTAGGTACTATTTAGAATAGCTCTTTTGAATATATTTCATTATTACAATAAGCGATACTACATCAAACACATTGAACACAATTAACGTATAATTATCAACATATTATTGAATCAACCGTAGCCATGATAGGCACACCCTGTTTTTAATTAAATTGTAGTACTGAGTATTATATAATTATATCACTTATTACATTTACATGTTTGATTTTGATAAGAGGAAAAGCTACTTACCTATTTGATTGTACCGCACACTCAAAGAGCGGACACATCGGTGCGTCGTCACTCACTGACCAAGTGAGGTAATTTTAAAACACATTTTTTTTTAGTGTGTTGCCACGATCCCACTTGATCTTAAGCAACGATTGCAGCGTTTTTATTATTTACCTATTAGCTTAAAAATATGACTTGACTCTACAGTCTCTAGCGTCTTACATCGCTTATGAACAGTGGAACTCCTCTTAAGCTAATCTCCAGCAGTGTAATGTGGGCCGCGTTCATGTAAATAACTAATGAAGAAAGTTTACCACATGCACCAAATGCATCTTGTGATTTATACACAGATTCCCTGGCGCAACTAACGCTATAAGTTTTCTTAAGCTTAAACCTTAATTTAGAATGTTATCTAGATGGCCAAATTCGGTTAAAGTCCATTTTATTACAAAGTACAGAAGGGATTAGTGGAGAGAACACCCAAGGACTACGAATAAAATGTCATTCCTCTTTCACATATCACGTACTCTTTCCTACAGGAATCTTTTAAAAACTTTTACGAGTAATATATTGAGCATTCTATGAGATACTTTGAAAGGTAAGAGTTGTTGCCGCTTCGCCCCAGATTTCGTATTTTACAATGTTTGAAAGAAATCCAGTAAGTATTAATGCAGGTCAATGTGGACTGGAAACGTGTGCCAAGTAGGTGAGTTACGCACAATATGTTAAAGAGCGAACTCCGGACGCTGCATGCTGACACGAAGTCGTAGTTTAACAAACAAATTAAGAAAAAGTGAGGCCAACTGCAACGCTGCCAAGTAATTTTTCACTTTTTACTCAGGGGCTTGTTTTTACGTTACAGAGCATCGCCGGCACTCGAGTCTTCTTTGTGCATTCGTCGGGTTATTAACGAAGTTCCAGCACGTAGCTTTTCACAGTTTTTTCAACATTGCTCATGAAAAGCGTTACTACCAAGCAAATGTTAATTAAGAATGTGGCTAACGAATGAAAAGTCGTGGCGCGCATTTTTAACCGACTTCAAAGCAGGAGAGTGATCTGAATTCGATGCGTACGTTACTTTACACGTAAGTACCTATTTAAACCGATTACACTTGACACACAGAGGATTATGTACTTAAATATAACAGGGTAATTTTCATGTCCATTTGTATTAAGGGTAATAGAAACAAGTTATTAAGCATATTATGTATGAACCAGGAAATGAGAATCTATGTGTGCAATCAACAACGGAGCATTACAGGAGATTAACCCGGTTATAATTAGTGAATTCGGCGTATAATTGTATTGGCATCGATTGGGCTTGCAGTGGTCGTTTGGCCATGGATCTGTCCCGGCTCTGATTGGCCGCCGGCTGGTACAGAGGGACAATATCCGACGGCCGGGGTTTTTAATTGGCGCTGACTGTACGCCGCTAATGTGAGCCCCCGATACCGGCAATTAGTGCCCGATCCCATCTCCGTGCGACTGTACCTCCGTATTGGATTTTGTAATTTGTGAAACTAGAACTGGTAAAGAGCTTTTCGTTTTCACTTATTTCTTTCGTAGGATCATAGTGAAAATAGTGATCAACATTCTGGAATATTGAAATATTTTTCAGCTATTTACCAATCCGCCCTAAAAGTCCTCGGCTCTCGGAATGATTTCTCTAAAAGCCGGCAACTGTTGCGGTAGTCACAAGTATCGCGATGGTGACACAGGGGACGAAGGGGCGACGCGGGGGTAGCGGAGGAAGGGAGTCTCTCGCGGGCCGATTTTCATAATAAAACCGTCCCGCTAAATGGACCCGCACCAAACGCCGCTATTCCACCCAGTCTCATCCTCTCTTCAATTTGTTTTATACATTTTTTCTTATCTGCCTTAACTTCTCATTGATTTTCTTATTGTCTCATCTCCCTAGCATTATCCCGTTTTTCACAAAGCCTGCTTACCCAACCTGAAAACTTGACAGGTCCAGTTTTTTAAAGAAGCGACTGCCTATCTGACCTTCCAACCCGCGAACGGAAAGCCAGCCCAATACAGGTTAGGTCATATACCTCCGAAAATGCGTTTCTCGGGAATGTGGGTGGGTTCCCTCACGATCTTTTCTTTCACCGTTGAGCACGTGATAATAATTTATGATCCAAACATGACGTCGAAACCAAATTCGTCAATCATCGGTTTAGGCCTGTGCTGGATTCAAATCTGCGACTTCAAAGTAAGAGGCAAGCGTTCTACAAACTGGGCTAATACGTCTCACGAATCGGTTGATTTTCTTATTGCCTAAAGAATGAAATTGACTTTAACACTTATTCTGCTGAGGCTAGGAATAGAGTCATATACGCTAGATTACTTACGTACGTAACTCCATTGGTGATAAATGGAATGAATCGTCTTCGGATTATTATTTATTATATTAGCCTACCTGCCAAAATATTCAAACGGCCGGAAGGCATCCAAGTGTGGTCACTTTGATTGATGGTTATAAGTACCCTCTATAGCTAAATTAGAAATAAATTAAGATACAGGTTGTGATTAACCAGTTACCCCCCCCCCCCCCCATATAACTTAGTTATTACTCGTGATTCAGTCATAAGCGTCATGGGCATCGGATATTAAAATCTAATTTCAAAATCGAAATTAAAAATCCATTCGGCCGTTCAAAATAATTTGAGCTAATCACCATTCCATTAGGTACTTGCGAGTAAATATTTTATACCCTATAGCAAGGTCACAGGGCTGTAAGTATCCTTGGACAAAAGCCAATACAAGTTTAATTTTAGTGTTCCGTGTCTTCGTTATTCTGTTTCCAACATATTGACTTCTAAAGTACAGGATATCCCTTTCAGTAGAGGTAGCTGTCAGTGGCGGATAAAAGAAGTCTGTCCGTAAAGGAGTATATTGGGGTCACCTGTAAAGCGCACTTCAGACGCGACCACCCGCTAAGAATCACCTGTTTATAAGGAAAGACAGTTACCTAGCCCAGACTACTGTCGTGAATTCTTTTACGAACTTATTGTGCGTCTCGAGAAAATGTTAAGGTGTTTTAAAAGTGAGGTTTGAAGACTACCTACGTACCAAACGGTTTCTATATCTGTACTTATCCTATAGTCGTTTATTTAGTAAGACGAATGAAATATATTTCTAGTCTTACTGGTTTTTTATTACCAGATTAAATCTGAGAGACTATAAGTAAGTACTTTTCGTGTACGTACTCTAAAAACAGAAGTTCGGAACGAAATAACAAGCTCATGTTTGTATAAATTCTCCGTCAATAAATAACGGTCTGTATTAATTAAAACAGAATGAATATTGTTTGTAATTCTGATTTCATATTATTTGATAAAGGCTTTCCGAATAATGAACGGTATATGAGAACCGATTCCAAAGAAACTTAATTATAAAATGAATAATTATTGTAAAATAATATAATGACGTAACAGAAAAAAGTCGTCTCATTATCTTTACAGGGATCTATAAAGAAATCGAATACCAATTTTAGTAATTTTAATAATAGTACTTATTTCGTTAACCTTTGTAGTCAGATGAGCCATATAGTATGTTTACTGGGTTCAGAAATTGCTGATAAACTGCCAGATAATCTATATATTCATAAACTTAAATTCTGGTAAGACTATCAGGCTGCCATCGACGGACTGCACCGCAGCAATAGCATGCAATCGCTATATTAAACTGCTAACAGTTGTACGTTCGACTACACGCAGTCGTGATATCAACTTCGCTCAGTCAGCTGCAGTCGTGTGTAGCTCATATTGACTGCATGCAGTCATGACTTCAACTTCACGGACTATCTTCACGGAACTCTTCACACGGATTCTTAACTTCACGGAGTCGGCCGCAGTCGTTGGTTCTTTCTCTACGCTCGCAGGGTGGCATTCCTGAATCGTTCCACATAAGGATTAAAAAAACGAGAAAATGATAAAAAAAAAGTAAAAAGTTACATGCTCGATAGGAAGGTAAACAATAGTACATAATGAAATGCATGTGCACGTCGTACGCTTTCAGCAACATTTTATTTCCTTATTTGAACGACGTCTCTCTGTGATCTTGAATAATTCATAGCGAGATCCGCTCTTAAAATGGCAATCTGTCGACGAGGGATGCTCATAAAATGCCTATATGTGGTTTCTGAACACAGTACCACCAGTTAACAATACAATAGAAGAAACTTCAGTTTTTTATTAGTTTCGTATAAAAATGATGGAACAAGTGTCAAAATGGTAGAAGAGCGCACTTAAGTAACATAATGGCCCCGATTCCTGCAGACACCTCCTAATTTTACTTTAAGTTTTACCTATCATTTTCTTATCCGCCGAAAAGGAAAGGAACGGATGATTGGCAGCTCTTAATTTTAGGAACAATGAGTAAATGAATGAATAACCCGGACGAATCAAAAATGTATCTCGCTGGTATGCAAACCGATTGACGTGTGCTGTCAACATAAGTCTGGCGGATTATTAGCCAATGTCAAATTTTTAGACGGTTGTTTTAGATTTGTGCTTAAAATTGACGTGTGTTCCATAAGCTTTATGCTTGTCGACACGGGTCCGTCCCTTTCCTTTTCGGCGGATAAGAAAATGATAGATTCATAATAAACTGCCTATATACGTCCCACTGCTGGGCACAGGCCTCCCCTCAATCAACCGGAGGGGGTATGGAGCATACTCCACCACGCTGCTCCACTGCGGGTTGGTGGAGGTGTTTTTACGGCTAATAGCCGGGACCGACGGCTTAACGTGCCCTCCGAAGCACGGAATCATCTTACTTTTTCGGACAATCAGGTGATTCAAGCCTGAAAAGTCCTTACCAAACAAAGGACAGTCTCACAAAGTGATTTCGACAATGTCCCCATCGGGAATCGAACCCGGACCTCCAGATCGTGAGCCTATCGCTCTAACCACTAGAACACGGAGGCTGTCAAACTTACAATAATCGAAAATAAAATTAGATGGTGTTTACAGGAATTAGCACTATTGTGTACATCAAAGCCACATCAATGAGCTACTCTGTCTGTTTATCACAGCCTCTTTTTATTGACGTGACTTATTGTAGATTTGCCGCAGATGGTATTAACTACTTGGCTGAAAATTTATCACAGCCATTGATGTGTCATATGTGTAGGAAAGTGAGAATACTATGGAAGGATAATGAATGGGAATTTGATTGTTTATGGTATGAAAGGAGGATGGATAAATGAATGGGACGTAAGGCAGTTTTAAAAAGTAAGAAAGGCGGGTCTATGGTGCACTGTAAAATAAAAAGGAGAAAAGATATTTCAAATATCCCGTGTTATTTCTATATCCCACATATGTTACTATAGTAGACTTTTTTCGTAGTATGTAACTTATTGTGGATTTGCCGCAAATGGCATTAACTATTTGGCCGGACAAATTGGAAGCTCTGAGGATTCTCACTTCTCACCCTCAGCTGTCAAGTACCTATCTCAGGAACTACTAAAGCTATCGAAATTGTGGAATAGTTTTAGCCACTTTTGGCTAACGTGTATATAACATCGTTCGTTATCCGCTCAATGTTATTAGTTTTCAATTTGGTGTAACGTTAATTACTTAGGCCGAATATCCAGCATAATATGATTTTAGGGATTAATTATTAGTCTGATGTATAAAGGCTCTGACTTTATAATGACATAAGTGTATTGTTTAGGGGTTTCTATTATTCTTCAATCATGTGGGTTGTGAGGTGGATTATCAACCCTGGTGTCAGGGTTATAATTGAGCCGCCATAGGCCCCTGACATGACTTCGTACTTACATCAGTAAGTAAGCAGTAACCGGGACCAACGGCTTAGCGTGCCTTCCGAAGCACGGATCATCTTACTTTTGGACAATCAGGTGATCAGCCTGTAATGTCCTAATAAAACTAGGGAACACAAAGTGATTTTTGTGATTTGTCCCCACCGGGATTTGAACCCGGGACCTTCGGATCGTGAGCACAAAGCTCAACCACTGGACCACGGAGGCCGTTAGGGGTTTCTATTGATGTGATGTAAGTCAAATGTTATTAATAATATACTATTCATGTTCACCGCTTGTTTATTTTTTATTGTTAATGCGGTTAATGATCAACAAGCACCATTGCATAAATTAAGGGTTACGGGCGTGGGTATGTTATGTAAAAAAAATATGTAAAAAAGGAACAACAATTTCAAAATAGGCGTACCAATCCTAAAATGCTAAAAACAGTTCCGTGACCGCACTAACGTGAAATTAGCTACTTTAACGAAGCAAAGCTAATTTTGAAATTTACTAAAAGTTTTTGTTGCTCAAAGCTCAAAATAATTACCGATGAATGCATATAATATGTAACCGCGTTCACGAAAGCAGTTATCGACTCAATTCTTAGTCGTACTACCCACTCCAAAAGAGGACATGCTATGCGGCGGATTATTTCCTTAAGAGAAATTATAAGTCCAGCCGCAGAATTATTATTTGGCCACGTGTTCAAACTTCTCATTTAATAAAAAAGCAACAGGAAAATGAGATAGCCTCTAATAAACTAATTCGTCTTTTTTATAATGCCAACTAAATATTGTATAGAATGCATCAAAAATGGATCAACTGTTATTTTTATTTGTCCTTCTGATTTATACCTTGCCACGAAATTTACTAACTCAGCCACGGATTTTACAACTCATCACCATTTTACGTTTTACAGCTTCAATACAAGCTCCTCTATTTTTAATAATTCAAGCTTCAATAGACAACATCATATATCATTACTTAGCACGTAAAATAATAATTCATATTCGTTTGTCGTGAAAATTGCCACTGCACGATTTGGCGGGAGTGCGAGAGATGACAGCGACTGGCCATTTGCACCAATCAGAGAGCGCCATTCGATTCATGTGCAGACGAGTGCCTACCTCCCGTGTTTGTTTTGTTTATTGTTGTTCGCGCGTGTCGGCGTAATTAAATTGATGTTTTCGATAAGTATTAATTAATTATGACGTCTAAAAGTGAAAACGAAGTGCCTATGTACGCAAATACATCTGTAAGCATGTGGTAGGCCTTGCAATCAGACTGAAATTCGTAACGCCACCATTAGAGGCTAAGGCACAACCGCTTGGAATGAAAAGAAAGCGTGGAAGGCCAACTAAAGCGCGAGCAGCGTTAATTATTCAATAATGTTTTTTTTCTACTTTTAATTACATAACTGTACGTTTTCATTATGGTATTTTAATAATAAGTACACAGATTTTTAAATAAAAAAGTATTTAATTTTGTTTTCCCCCAATAGCGTCTAGGTACTTGAAATTAGTGGCTTTAATATAGAATTTGATGAAAATTTTAGGTAAACTTGAGGATCAATTAATGTAGGATGTATTACATTTTAAACATATTGAGTTATAAAATTTGAAGCTAATAGAATTACTATTTTGATGCAGTATATTAATATTTTAGAAGTTAGCTACTCGAATGCATGCCACAAATTTAGATGCTAAAAAATAACCACCATGTTGAGTTATATTTAGAGTGGCTTACTTAGGAGATAACTATTGGCTAAGATAATATTATTTAGACGCGCGTTGATTGTGGCTGTCTTAGTAATTTAGAAGGCAAATTCGATTTTCAGATGCGAATAATGCTATTAAATAGAAGCTTGTTTAATTACTACCCTTTCCTTAATACACAATTAAAATTCAAAATTCAAAAATATCTTTATTCAGTAGGTAACATAGTTACACTTTGAATCGTCAATTTTTACATAACGAACGTCTCATCCGAATAAAACTACTGCAGCTTCTCACAACCTGTATAACCGGGGAAAAGACGTTCTTTAAAAAAAATATATTGGTATACAATTGAGTATTAAACTCAGTCAACATAAATTTAACAACATCGCGGCACTCGATCAACTATCTCGTTATCCTATAGGTAAGTACTGTCTACAGAGCAATACAATACAACCTACGTATTGCAATATTGCAATAGATTATATTAGAACGGCCTCTATGGTACAGTGGTTGAGCGTTGGTCTCACGATCCAGAGGCCCCGGGTTCGAATCCCGGTGGGGATATATCACAAAAATCACTTTGTGATCTCTAGTTTGGTTAGGACATTACTTTTAGATTAGATCACCTGTTTAGGTTGAGAGATTTAACTCCTTTGCTGTTTTCTATTTATCCTTCCATTTATATCCTACTATTTTATATTTTTTTATCATGTGAACGTTACAGCCATGTAATATAATAATAATGAGTAAATAAGTACCCTTAGTTTATAAAGTTTTGTTATCAGATTTATTATAATTTTTCACGTGAAAAGTTGCTTGTGAATACTGTAGAAGGTTGGTACTTAAAGTATGTTTGGATTAGGTAATTTAGGTATACTTACATAAGCAACCAGTATTCCGTACATTCTAATAGATATACATACACACACACCCACACACAAACACACATAATTATACAGAACAAGGGTAATGTGGCTTTCCACTGGTGGAATAATTTTTAAAATCGTTTCAGTTGTTATACGTATAGTAATGATTTCCTTCAAATAAATTTTACCTCTTACAAGTTTGATGTCACGAAAGAAGTTTTTTTTACGTGAGTTATATTTTCCGTAGGTGGCATAACTACTTGGCTAGAAACAAAAGCGCATAACATAATACATTTCCACTTTATTCGAATTTCAAAGAACTGAAGAACTACCTACGCTCAAGTTACTAGGTATAATATTTAATAGCACCATAGGTCACAAATAGAAACAATCGATGGCTTACATCGAACCGATTGCATTCATGGAACTTATGCATGAGCGATGAGGGTCGGCCCGTTCTGACGTACGACAAGGCTGAATATCTAAGTCTTTGCCAGTCTAATGACAACTAAAGTGTAAAGCTATATAAGAAGTACTTAGTTGGAAATGTTTCGTAATCCCAGTATATTACAGTTCAATGCTGCATTTTCTTCTATTAATTCTTTCCTAACTTACCAGCCCATTCAAATATTTTACCAGCCGTTACCCCCCATTCTATCGACGTGAGATCTATTTCTCCTAATATTTATCTATATTTGCCAAATAGATGCCACTACTGAGCAAAGACTTCCCCCTGATTCTACTGCACTTTTTCTGGTACTTACTGTGCAAACTATAAGGAATTGATTACATTTAAAAGGACACTACACTGTGTTGATATACTAATCACTTTCTTTTTTTAGTTCGTAGTCATCAACCCTTGTAATACTAAAATACCTTACTAAAAGACCTCCGTGGTCCAGTGGTTGAGCGACCTACGATCCGGAGGTCCCGGGTTCGAATCCCGGTGGGGACATAATCACAAGTTTGATTAGGACATTGCAGGCTAATCATCCGATTGTACGAAAGTATGATCCGTGCTTCGGAGCACACGTTAAGCAATCGGTCCCGGCTACTATTTACTTATGTAAGTATGTAGTTGTGACACCAGGGTTGATGAGGTTGGTCACTCATCTCACAACCCACACGAGAGAAGGAAGGATTAAAATACCTCTTTACTCTCATAAGAGATCTTTCAATATGTTGTAAAAATTATGTTAAACGCTTTGTATCACCTTCGACTGACTGCGACTGAATAGGGTGAAGGCTTCAAGAGGAACGAAAGTTAGGTATTTCTTCATACAACATAACATAGTATCACGTCTGTATCCCCTAAGGGGTAGGCAAAGATGTGTACCTACACCTATTGCTGTCCAGCTATGTTCAAGGTCCATGTAATAGGGAGCGAGTTCATTGTCATTAACCGGGCACAAATCCTAGAAACCACTTGATAGAAGTTATCTATGATCTAAACCTGAATTTAAATTCTTAAAGCTAAATTCAGCGGGCTTAGCACCGTAAGCGTGCGACTCTTTCTCGCCTCGACATACGTCACCCGTCACTCTCTTACAGTACTGCACAGAAAGAGACAGATGATCTCCGTCGCAGCGAGAAAGAGTCGCGTGCTTACGGTGCTAAGCCCGCAATTACACAATTTATAGAAATAATGAAAAGCAGAACTTACAATATATTTAATGTCAAGATTAATGAGTAAGAATTACAATCACAGTAAAGCGCGTGTCGTCAGCTAGTTTAGCGTGTACCGAAATTTTGGTAGCAGTTGCCTTCAACCTTGACTCATTTTGTACTTATTAATGTGGCAATGGATACTATAGTCACACCCCGGACACTTCATACAAACAACTTCATTTTACACATACTTACACTATATTGACTTTCTCGTACACGCGCAACTGTGTATGTGACGTCTGAGGGCTGCCAATATCTAATTTAACCATAATTACTTACTTAGATTGTTAGGTAGTACTACTTACGAAAGAAGCTTTTATAATCATCAGTTAATATTTACTTACCACACAAATCACAATAAAAAATTTTGAACAATGAAGGTTCACGACATAAATAAATAGGCTTTATAAGAACTGGACTTAAAATCTTTACATTAAACACTTAGCCTAGGTTAAATTTTATTGCAGATTATTAGCTTGTTTTGATAATCAATAACCATGAAAAATTAATATTTATAGGCGCTTTTTTTTTTAACGTCGGCGTCTAATTTCAAAATTCGAACATGTAAACTAAACTGTTAAAAAATAAAAACAGCGGTCCGCACGCAGTCTTCACGATTCAAATCTAAACGATGTCCGAGAGGTTGTGAGGTAAACCTAGCTCAGTCGCTGGTAGGGAGTTTCCGTTCTATACATAGTATTATTCCTTATTCTATGCTATAGTCACTCGTCACGTTATCTTCATTTCACAACCGCGTTATGAAAGACAGAAGATGTCACGCAGGCACGCACGGAACAACCTATATCCGTTCACCTCCATATTTAAAGGTCATAGGCTAACCTTTGTACTAATTTTAATTATTTAACGACAGGCACGGTACCGAATTTTACGTCACTTACCTATATGGAGCGTCATGACAATGTGTAGCGTGTCGGTTTCGTACCAACTTATCGTAACTTTTTGGAATTCTAAGCTAAGAAGAGTTTTAAAAAAAGTCATGGTGAATTAACGGACGCCGGACGCCTCCAAAACCTTATTTAAATATTCATGATTCTCGAAGAACACAGATGCAGTACTGTAGTAGGGAGTGTTCTGGAGTGAGCGGTTTCTGTGAGAGCGGGTGCACACATGACAAAAAAAAAACTCCGAAACACCCCCGTTAAACCTCCACAGTGTGCACTGAGCTTAATCGTCTTACCTTGGGCTGATTTAATCCCGGTATCTATATCGATTTCGTTTTCCAAAGGGCAACTCGCAAGCCTTTTGTTTGTCTTACAAAAAGCCGCGTCGCGAATGTAAACAGCACCTGTTATTATCTGCTAACGCTTTCAGCATACCGACGGCTTGTTACACGAGCTTTGACAATTTCCTTCATTTTTTACCGTAAAATAAACAAGAATGAAATATTAGGTTACTTGCCTATAGGAGTTGTCACTGTGACGAAATTATATAAAATTGAATGTTTTATTTTTATCTTCGAATGGTACAAGTACCAGCCCCATTAAACTTTCATGCAGATTGTAGATTAGCTTGATTTCCATACTTTAGTATTAATAAAAAATAAAGATATATCGTTAGTAGTTTCATGTTGTCATGAAAGGTCACCATTGCCGTAATCGGCATATCCCACTAAGACGCCATGGTGGCGTTACCACAGAGGCGCCATCAACAAAATGTATGCAGTTGTAAGGGAACCCTAATGCATGCATTTAATTAGTGGCGGCACTATGGTTGCGCCACCGTGGTGTCCTAGTGAGATAGGGCCCTAATACCTTCTACCTAATATGTAATTCAAAGTGGTTACATTCATAAACTCACGCCTATTTCCCACCGGAGTAAGCAGAGACTCTGGAAACCCATTTTTATCGATCCTGCCTGACACTCTTCTCTTGCTTCCTCCAAATTCATCAATCGTTTCATACACGCACGCCGCGCCGTTAAAAAAGTAGTTGCTACAAAGGTTTCAGCGATCAGAAGTCAATGGATTTACATATTTTATGCCATTGAGGTCTAAAAATAGTATTGCGTAGGTTATGTTACCAATATGTAGATACTTCTTTGTCTATCAATCAAAGGTGTACTTTATTGCACAAAAATAGTTCTGTATTTGTATCAAAACTAACAAAAATCATCAAAAAGAGTAGAAATGCTGTTCGCTGTATTTTGTTTACCAAAATTATTTAGGTAAGTAAACAAAAAATACTCATTTAAATACAGTTGGGTCGAGTACTAGATTCAAGATAAATTATGAAATTCTAATTACCACATAAAGGCAGATCTAAAACTAACGAAAAACATTTTCTATTTAACTTATTTACGAATTTTAATCAAGAAAAACGTAATAATATGTCCGACATTTTATCACGTTTTCTATGACGTCACATTGGGCTTTTTCATACAAGTACCATAGTAATTTCGTGTTTTGACGTTTAGTAAAATGTAACTGATTTGACTAGTTGGAAACTAGCCTTTTGCCCGGCGTATTGGTTCATGGACCTTTTCGACCATGGGTAGAAGGCGCCGGACGAGGCCTGCCCCGGCATTCATTATAAACACATTAATGTCAACACACGCACCACAACGTACCAGCCACCGAACACTAACTATCCCCAATTTGCCAACTTCTCTAATAATGTATCGATTGCCATATAATGACTCCTAATACCTCTTTTATCCGACTTAGCCTATGTATCAAGTAAAATGTTCGTGATCAAAATGATTAGCCCGTCGAAATAGGGGATCAACTGATGTTTTTCTTTACAATGTGTATTAAACTTCATCAAAGTTTCTTCGGTGAAAATGGGGTTATTTAGTGATAAAGTTATTAAGTTCTAAGCGAACGTTTAATTTAAAGGAGGTTTCCTGTTGATGCTTATTTTAGTACTTACTACTATCTATTATGCAGTTTCTACATTCATCAAGTTCTGTTTATATTCGGATGGAATGCTGAATACACTTGTGTATCCGAAGGCGTTGGCAGAAGTGTACATATCCACTCCTTGCCAGCTATGTTGAAGTCCCATGTAATAGAGAGCTTAATTAATACCATTATTTGGGTACACACCCTGGAAACCACGTGACCAATTATTTGATAGGATCCAAACATGAATCCAAACTCACAAAGTTCAATTCAGTACTTCATAATAATAATTATACTCTAGGAAATGCGTTCGTTTTTTTAATTATCTTTTTTGTTGTCCATTGAATATGATTATTTGCTTTGCATTATTATCATTTCAGGCCTTTACGTCTTTGTCAGATGATTTAACCAGCGTTCTAGTGACAGCTTTTAAAATTGCTGTAAAATTCGAAGCGTTAATCTGAATAGACTTTAAATATTATTTGAAGGACTTTTCAGGATTGAATCACCTGATTGTCTGAAAAAGTAAGACGATTCCATGCTGCGGAGGGCACGTTAAGCCGTTGGTCCCAGCTATTTGCCGTAAGAACACATCCACCAACCCGTAGTGGAGCATCGCGGTGGAGTATATTCCATACACCCTCCAGTTGACTGAAGGGAGGCCTGTGCAATTCATAATATATGAACGAACTACCTAAGTATATATAATAGATTGTTTAACTTATCAAACTTATATTTTTTTTAAACTGCTACTGTTAGTTTAAAAAATATTGAAATATAATATAATAAAGCCTGGTAGCTTTGAATTCGGTAGCTAGTTCAAAAACGCAGCACTGTTTTCTGATCAAACTGAAGCTGAATTCATGAATATGAACCGCACATATACAGAGTCAACAGTAGAATTCAACAGAAGCATTGTCTTCGTTCGGAAATATTGACCTAGCCGGGTTCCGTACAGATTTCTCAGAAGCAATCTAACTGGTTATGTGTCCTTGACAAAAACTCTTAAACTGAAATATTTAACATAATATATACTTTATTTCACAAACAGGAAATACAAAACAAAAGAGAAATAGAGAGAGTACAATAGGTGGCCTTGTTGCTAAGTAGCAATCTCTTCCAGAAAACCTTTAAGTATAGGAGATATTTAATATTAGATAATACAGCGGGATAGTGTAGCATTGAAATACTTTTAAAATAAAATACAAAGATATATACACTTACGAGTATATAGATTACATAACAACTTTATTCGTAGTATAACAATAATAAATGTCAATGCATATACTATAGAAGAAAAGAAGTATATACATTATGCAGATGAAGAGGAAACAGAGTTAAGGAAATGCGCCCTGACTTGCCTTTGATATTTTATCTCATACATATAATGAGCACAGTAGCATAACTATCTGTTGCGGTGTTGTGATACACATCTTACCTTGTTTTGGTGTTTGATTAATGTTGTAATAATTTATGGAACTGGCACTGTCCGCCTCAGTAGGGAACACGAGTTTTTTTTAACGTGACTTATTGATTGTAAGTTCCCATGAGATGGCATTTACTTGGACAAATCTGGAGTAGCGGTATAAAATTTAACACAACAGGTCTGATGGTGCCCAGTTGGACGCGAACCTCGGTTAGGACATCGGCTGAGAGGATTATATTTGAAAGAATTAATAACTTTATGTTCAGAATTTGCCTTTCAACTGTTTTAAACAAAAACTTTACAAAAAAGTATTATAAAGTTAGTGATTATTTAGAAGATAATGAATGCATGGGATTAACTGTCTGAGAACTGATATTAGGCAGCTAAATTACTGAGTTGTATAAAAATATTTTATGTTTATTTTATTTATTTAAAGAACATCTAGGGCCCTGTGTCGAGGTTTTTCTTGCAGCTTCTTTTCCCCGGCTATACAGGTTGTGAGAAGCTGCAGTAGTTTTAGGCGGATGAGACGTTCGTTATGTGAAAATTGACGATTCAAAGTGTAACTATGTTACCTACTGAATAAAGATATTTTTGAATTTTTTGAATTTTTTTTGATGTGTGTATGCCTTGTATTTATTTCTGATGTAAACAGTTTTTATAACTTTCTCGATGAAAACAATATCTACTATAATAAAAACAGCTGCATACTGGTTCTATCTATAAGAAAGTGTTAACATTAGTAATGGAGCCCGTTTCCCGTGAAGTTACCCATAGGCTACATATTTACACCATTAGAAGGACAGGAAAAAGTCCCCACGTTACCAAGATTTTCCTTTGTGCTATCTTGCGCTCTTATTTTTTTCTTCTAACGCCTTTTTTCATATTGGCCATGGAAAGGTACTTATAAAATCATACGTACATAAAAAGAGAGATCTTTATTAAACGTAAAACCCTTACATCCTACCTCTGAAGATATATAGGATGTTAGTGACATCGTAACGAAAACTTTGAGGGATGATACAGACCATGATTTAGAGTTGATATAAGTGGAATTTTCCGTCGCAAAAGTATGGAATGGAAAATAATTTAAATATCACTAAACATTTTCTTGAACTTGCGACAGGAGATTCCACTTTGAATATACGTAATACGATATCAACTCAGAATTATGATCTGACTCACCCCCCTCAGTATTCGTTACGGTGTCACTAACACCTATACGTACTTGTAGGGCTACCTGTACGTACTTGTACGGGGTGTACGAATTTTCCATCGCAAAAGTATACAATTCAAAATAAGTACTTAATGTAAAAATCATTAATTTCGCGATGGAAAATTCCACTCGATATTAACTCAGAATCAAGTCAGAATTATCCCCCTCAGTATTCGTTAGGATAACACCTTGTATAAATGATGGATGTGTCTGTATCTGAAGGTATATACATATGTGTGTGTGTGGAAGCAATAAGGCCGCCCAAGTTGTACTGTTATTCATGTGATAAGTCTGAGCGTTAAAATGAAGTTCTGTGCAATAAAGTGTGTTTGATTTGATTAGATGTACGTATAGCTTCATAAAATTATTTTTTCTATAACATAGTTAAAAGAAAGTCTGTTCTGGATAACAAGAAACACTAAATTAATTTGTATGTGTTTTTTACTGGTTAAGATTTTCATTTCTTCTATAATCTCCAGTAAAACTTAGGGTAAAAAATATACCCAATTAACTGTAGGATTACACCTAATAAGAACTTCCTAAACCATTTTCTTTGATAATATAATTGTCGTTTCCACTTCTCATAAATGCATATTAAAGTAGAGCACGCGTCACGGCTGAAGTCCCGCGGATTTTAATGGAACTAAATGACAGGTCATAATTAGTTTAAGCAAATACTGCGACACTAGCGCCGCGTCTTACGAGCTTGAGTGGTGGGCCGGACTCTAAACAACAAAGAGACATGTAGAGAAGTGTATAATGTGTATATTATACCTAATGTAATTTGTAGCCAGCGAACTCTTGGCATGAAATACGCGACGTACTCGTGTCAAGTGCCCGAGTCACAGCTGAACTACCCGCCTCTCTACCTATTCCTCCACTACTAACTACTTTTCTACCTCTACCCGCCTCCATGTTGGAAAGTTTCTGAAGCTGTTTAACATCCATTTATACTTAGAACTAGTTTAGCTATTCAATTATATCTAAAGAATGTAAAAAACCAGTGTTCGTCGGTTTCTGCAGCTAAACAACCGAACCCTGGAATAAAGAAGATAGGATTTTACGTAAAGGTATATTTTAGTAAGTTTGCTTTCGTATGGAAAGTAAAAGATATATTTTAGTACGTTTATTTCCTACGTAAGGGTAGTTTTCGGGTTCTTATATTAATAAGACGAACGAAGACCTTTTTTTAAAGCCAACCCACGCGCCATTGTTATCAATGGTAAATTCCCAATGTTATAAATTTACAGGAATAAATAAATTAAGATAGTAAGTATTAACACTATTAAGAAGAACATTCATTTGTATGAACATTCATTAGTATATTCAAATATCAGTCTATTCTAAGAGTAATCTTTCTGATAACAGTTTTACTTTTATACCAGAGCAATCACTATAACCGTCTCCGTGCAAAACTGGAGTTTGATTTGCATACAGCCTTCGATTTATCAGTTCGTTTGAGCAAAATTACCATAATACTAGTATCTGTAGACTGAACTGATCACTTGCAATGTTGCTATCGAACTCTATTAGCAATCTGCATGATAAAGTAGACGGGGTTAGTATTGGTACAGAAAGTATTCTCGGTATTCTGTAAACTTGGAAGATCATTTTTATATTGGATTTCTAAAGAATATTAGAATGAGATCTCTCAATTCTTGGAACATTTTACGGCTAAAAACCTTAGTCTCGTCTCTCGACGAGTTGTGTAAAAAGTACTTAATTAAATCTTTATAATTCCATCCTTTGAAATTTTAAATTGCAATTTCAATTGTATTTTAATAGTAATAAAGTAACAGTAACTAACAATTACTTACTTATTTAATTCTGGATTAAATAATTTATTCCATTACTCTCTTTTGCCAGATGAGAATGGATGTTCGATTAAAGACTACTAAGTATGTCTTGATTTAAGTATTGTTCTTGTACAATGTACTGCTTTAAAATTTACTTGAACATCTTTGGAAACAAGACGATAACAGAAATCGTGTGATTACATTTCGGCTTCTTGCTCCAAAACCTGTCATGGATATAAACGTCATAAGTTAGAAGCCCAGTTGAGTACTTTCGCATATGAGATTGTCTTGCCAATGAGATATGAACTGTACTCTGATGTTTAAAAGCGGAGTATCTTATTCACGTTCCACAGATAAAAATAGTTGGCGAGATACGATGACAAAACTGCATGGCGGTCTCACTGACTACAGATGGGGGTATTATGGAAATACTCCTGAGTGGAACGTGCAGATAAGTGAAGATTATACATGATACCCTCGGGTTGACGGTCACCAGTGCGGGAGATTAGGGGTGTCTTATCTATTTTGCATTAGGTACTTACTTATCGTAATTCTAATTTGTTTGCTTAACACCGTGTAAAAAAAATGTCATAAAATCTAATTATTAATTTTTTAAAAATATCCACTTCAAAATGTTGCGTAATTTGTGCCGAAATATGTATCTAAATGTAAAATCTTTGTTATTTCATTCCGTGTAGCTAAACTAATTTGCATACAGATTCCAAGGTTGTCTAGAAACTTCATATTTGGACATACTTAGATAATATTTTTTACTGATTAAATTATTGTTTCAGGATATGTTTTGTATAGTTAATAATGTGATGGATAGCGTATTGAAATGACGAATAAGTACCTACTTAGTTGAATCGAAAAGTTAAAAAAAGTTCTCAACAACGAACAAACAAAAGCAATGCCTGACAAATTTGAAGAAGTCGTTACATAAATATGAAAAAAGTAAGTACGTTACTATCGTATTTCATAAATACGGCAAAGTCTATTTCCCGCGCGCGGGAGGAGAGATACTCGCGTCCTAGTGACGATCAGCCCGCAGCCTGGCAACACCGCGCACCGGCCACGGTACTACTGCACCCTCACAACCGCTTTACGTTCAAAATTTCCCACAAACTCCATTTTCAACCCTACACTGCAACTCCTGAAGCCCAATATCCGTCGATTCGATCCAGGCAAACGATGGTCTGATCCAGCTCTAACGTTTCCCGTAACCTATTTAAAATTGTGTCTTGTCACACAAGATATAGAGTCGAATATTGTACCAGATAGGATAGATGAAGCGAAAGACGAAGCGAAGGTAGATGCAACCTTTCTGTAGCCATAGTACGGCGTGTTTATTCTGCCGCGTATATCGACCGGGCGCGAGGGCGCGCGCCGCCCGGCAGTCGTCGCCGCCGTTCGCTCCGCGCCGCGCGCCACCGCGCACCACCGCCGCCGCAGCCGACACCACGACCTCGCAACAACACCACCACCACAACACTACTACACTATATTCCGCTAACCTCTCTCACTTCAACTACACTATTATAGAGACAGTGAACTTGTCCTGTGTGACAGAACGGAACTGAATCTTTGTTGTGGCATGTGAGAAGTGCTGATGTCAGGTTGCAGATCTTCAGGCAGCTGCTCCGACGGTAAGAAGATTAATATTAATTAGAACACCATCTTATTATGAAATGTCGAAGGTCAAAGACCGAGACCTTGAAAGGGAATACTTGTAGCGTACACGTTAGTCGAGAAATGTGTGATAAGAGATTAGATTTCCGTTACAAATATATTACCAGGCACCTATGAAATATTAATAGGGTTCAAAGCTAACGTGGGGTCAGTAAATAAAGGTCGAACTCCGAATAAATCAAAGGGAACACGAATGTGATTTGTATGGGGAGTTATACATCACTCACACGTTATTTATTGTGCGTGTGTACGAGTAAGTAGTAAGTAGCAAGTCCGTCCGTCCAATGACCGCCTACGATAGTCTACGGCGTGTAGCAGAGCGTAGTGCAGTTGTAGAACCACGAGGGAGTTGCATTAATGAAGCAGACGTGTATTGTCAGATATAATTAGCGGCTGTAATGATACATTCTGTGTCCGCGGCACAGTGGAGCACTATTGTGGCGGCGTGAAGCAATTAGTGTCACATCGCCCTCGTAGTTAAGCTTTTTGCTCGAGGGACTTGTTTTTATCCAGTTTGAATCATTTGGCCGGTAAAACAACCTTCGCTCTACGCCGCAGCACTCGTGGTCGCTCCAAACAATTAGTGTCATGTTCCGTGTAATATTTTCTCTTATTCGCGGAAATAAACATAAATTTTATTTATGTTCTGTTTTAAAGTGTTCTTTCGTGTTTCGTCCTTTATAAAGAAAAATATTACGTAGGTACCCTACCTAAATTCACATCGTCAAAGAATAGTTTGTAAGTCAGTGGTAAATATTTTAAGAGCAACATTTGTCTTTGGCATTAAAAGCATTTGTGAACCGGTCGAATCTGAGGTAAAATTCGTAAAGTTTTCAAGTGTGCTTAACCATAGCACACACAGGGTAAGAGAGGTGCTTGACTCAAGTATCTTGCAAACTTGACATATCATTTCGAATATCAAGGGATCAATAAAAAAATATTTGTCATATTTGCTGCTTTTATTTACCATTCACTGGGAATCAAGTGCAACAAAAACTGACAGACAGTATAGATCCGTAAATTAAGAAAAAATATAAGTATGATAATGTAGTCCATTATCTATAAAATAAAAGAAAATAAATGTTGAAAAATATAAAAATAAGTATGAAAAGTTATTATTTTGTCAATCGAAGTATTAGCCATTATTATTATCGATATACTTTTTATTGGTAGGTAATTGATACGACGGTCTACTACTATAGAATCACAGGAGCAAAACTCAGTGAACTCTTCGAAGGCGTTCAAAAACTCCTCATCGAAGTTACAATATTTCCTCTACAAAAAGTTATCCAAATTCCGTAAAAAAATAGTTAGGTAATTTCTATTTAAAATGACCCTCGACAAATAGGGCTTAAAGGCAGGTTTTGCAATCTTTTTTTATTGGCGCTATACAAGTAAACTCCCACCAATGGGATACACAGGAATATCTGCAAATTTGTTTCTCTTTGTTCTACAGCAGTCTGTGATCTCCCGCAGGACGCGCGGGGTAAAATTTTAAATTTGTTTTATATCCACGCGGGCTAAAGAACGTATCTTGAGCATATGTCGGACTTACCATGCATAAAATTGCTTACTTTCTATCTAGCTCTTTGAAAGAATTTACATACACAAAATACATTGGACAACACAAACGATACAGCGAAGATTTTCAGCTACGAGTATGTTTAAATTTTTGCATTAATTCGTTTTACTTTCTTATATTAATCGTTGATATATGAATGTGTGAAATAGACTATTGTCACTAGCCCCTATATTATACTCAAGGGTATATAAATAGTTATGGATTCTATTTAAAACCAAAGTAAAAGCCTTCATCTTCAGAGGCTTGACAACAATAAAATATTTGCTAAAGTAAACTTCGACTCGGAGAGGTTTACCAAGGTCTATGGAGGGTAAAAATAAAACAAATAACAGGCTATCAATTAAATTGAATTCCGCTGTAGGTACTGTGGTGATATATGTCGCTGTCGACCGTTTAGCGAAGTTCGCGGCACATGCCACCATTTGTTTTATTACTCCCGCGACGCAGCGCTTCCGTCATCTGTCCTTTCGTAAGGGCCGAGACATAATAGGGATGAGACACGTTTATTTATATCCTTGACCGGCGATTACTGCATTTATGTTTATCATAAAATTGTTCCTTACGCTCCTTCGTACTTTGTTATAACATGGACTTCGTCCACTTCTGGAAATTCTCGTTTACCTACCAGATTAATTACATTACCACTGCGTATTGGTGAACGGCTCTGTTATCTCTTAGGGGTTACTTACATGAAATATTGAACTGAAAATATAAATGAATGTCATACTTATATTATATGTTACGTCAAAATCTTTCTATAAAAAGTTTCCATCGTAACGCGAATTCTTTTATTCTGGTCACAAAACTAACTTCAGAGTATAAAATGGCTCCGAAGAGTACAGTTTAAAGAGCAATACCGTATATTAATACGTCTGCATTTTCCCAATGGCCCCTGAACTCGGAACTATAGAAAAGTATGAGGAATATTCTATTTTCAAAGGTAAACGCTTTACGATACACGTGTTAGGTAATATATGGTGTTAGGTAATATATGGTGTTAGATTCCAAATCATAGTACCGGATCAAAATAAAGAAATAACTTCAACGCTATGTCGCTAATACAATAAGCTTATTGCAAGTTAATTAGTTAGTTGGAAACTAGCCAATTTCCAGCTAGTTAAATCAGTTACTTTTTACTAAACGTCAAAACACTTTTGAAATTTGTATGAAAAAGCACACTGTGACGTCATAGAAAGACGTGATAAAATGTCGGACTTATTGTTACGTTTTTCATGATTAAAATTCATAAATGAGTTAAACAGAAAAAAGAAAGCGTTTTTCGTTAGTTTTATATCTGTGTTTATTTAGTAATAATAATTTATCTTGAACCTCCCAACATACTTACTATGGCTACGTTGTATATTATCTATGGCAGACAATCAATTTGTCCTGTCACTTTCGTGACGACAGCACATTACGATACAAGACAAGTTAAACTGCCGTCTTACATCGTGTGTCACGAAAATAAAATGTAAGTCACGAAGCCACGGTAAATTAAGTATTTCTGTGAGCATTGCACTTGTGTCCTTAAATGTACCACGTAAATTGTCTTTACTACGATTTACGTAACGTTTTTATGAAACTGAAATAAACTTCTATAGATTTAGATTCATGGCAATAGATAAGACAGCCATTTAGTTAAACGGTCGATTATTTTAATCTATGTAACTAAGAATACCATCTAACGACGCAGCTTAATCCAGAAATTGTATCCAATACTTATTCATATTCTAACCTTGATCTTCCTTGATAAAATCTCTAAGACATTTGTATGCAAATTACACGAATCGAAGTTCATTTCACCGATAAGCTCGAAGGCCTAAACTTCTGAAATATGCATTTGCATGAAATATTTTTGCAAAATAATTTTCCTCGAATATACGGGTGAAGTTTTTAAAACAGCGTTATCTGGCCCGTTCCCGGTACTACGTAATGCGTTTCGGATCTCCCTCCCGCCCGGCGAATACTTTACAATCTTGATCGAACTTTCCAACCGAAAAGACAACTAAAATCAAAGTAGAAAGCAATCCATGTTTTATGTACAGCTCTCACAACAGTAGCCTGATACTTTGAAATGTTTTTAACTTGAAAAAGCTTTTTGTAGCACCTACTAAAGCCGCCGTTGTTAGCCGTTGGTCCCGGTTACTATTTACTGATGTAAGTGAGTAATTGTTACGTGAGCCATGTCAGGGGCCTTTGGTGGCTCAATCATAAGCCTGACACCAGGGTTGATGAGGCTGGTTTTCCACCTCACAACCCACACGATAAGCAACCTACTAAACAGTGCATTTTGTTTGAATATTTTTTCCTATAAGTAGGTATGTGTCTAACTTGCAAACGGTATTATTTCTGTTTAGCGGAAAAAGCAAAAGGAAAAGTTTCGTTTGTTTCCTTTCCTCATCATTAAAATACAGCTCTGCGGACTTCACACTGAATAAAAAAGGATATGGGGCTAATTTTTGTTTCGCGATTTTGTAGTTTTACAAGTTAAATGCCATGTTAATGTAGCTAGGTATAAGTATTATTTTAATTATGTAAAACAATATCGACACTTTTATAAATCTTGATTATTCTGGGCAAGTAGGTAATGAGATCCACAATAAGATCGTCAAGAAATAACCCCTTCAGTATTGT
The DNA here is from genome assembly GCF_024362695.1 of Pectinophora gossypiella. Classification (NCBI taxonomy): domain Eukaryota; kingdom Metazoa; phylum Arthropoda; class Insecta; order Lepidoptera; family Gelechiidae; genus Pectinophora; species Pectinophora gossypiella. The sequence goes on from NC_065409.1 coordinate 7,415,865, forward strand.
AATTATGTGAAAATGTCGCTGTTCTATCGATTGGTGTTCCATGGACCGATGCATTCACGAAATGTCACGTTTGAAAGGTGGTACCGTGCTCATGTTACCGGTGTTTCTTTTAGCACCATCTATCAAAACCTTTCGTCACCGATGTTTTATGTCTGTTTTATATCAAGTGTCAGCTTTCGTTTTATGTTCATGTTTTTGTTAATATTCTTGTGCAACGAATAGTGAGGAATTTGGAAGAGCTATGCCTTAATAAAAAACATATTAGGTAAATATTATCATTATTCTTGCTACTTTATGAATGATGCCAAGCTTTGATTCAAGTTTATGCAAATATACGTAAGTATAGTAAAAAAGATTACTTACAAACTAATTGGAACACAACCGAAACAAACTAAAATGAATTAACCTAAACAAGTTTGGGGAAAAAAGTCTTGTTTGGCAAGATTGTTTGAATGCCTCGTCGGTGCGAGAATCCGTCTGATCGTTTACAATATATATGAGGTGAGCCTAGCGCCCGCATACCGGGGTTACATAACGGGCGGCGGGCCGGTCAAGGTCCCAACACTACACTACCAGACACATCGTACTCTCTTCAAAAATAACTCCGCTTGTCTTTTGGTATCTATACACTAGGTAAAGTTAATTTAGGGCACGACCCAGATAGTGACGCATGAAACTACGAGACATCTCTCCCCGTTTTACATTCATGGTCGCCTAGTAGTTTTCATCTATGAATAATTATACTTACATGATGTCAAAAGAAGACTCTTTTATCTCCTCACAGTGGGACCCTCGTTACCTCCAGTGCACACTGGACTTAAAGATTGTTTGTTATAATTTGTCTCTCTGCTCATGTAGTTAAAGATCAGGGGCGTGATTTTTAGTATAATATTATGTGTACTTTCCCCAACACATTCCGTTGACTCTCGAATCCTGTTCTGCATTACTACTGTCTCCCACAATTATCTGAATAACGAAATGTATCTGTTCACCGATCGCCTCTAAATTTCTAACACTAGGCACTTAAGCTGGGTAGATGCCTACAGCAGCTACACCGCAGCCTTGCTGGCATATTCCTTACATTTTTCATCAACTCTATAACCGAAGTGGTTGCAACTATGTACTTCAATCAATATTTCTGCTCATAGCAATCTGTTCCACACGTGTTCCAATAATTCAAAACCTATTATTGTGACTTTGGTGGCTAAGGTTATTAAGGTTATTCACCTACGTCAATGATAATAAGGATACATTTATATGAATAAAAACTAAAGCATTTACATTTAACAGAACTACAAATAAGTTTATAATATTCATTGCATCGAATCGAATGCTGACCACGAGGATGTTTTGATGAAATTCAATTTACTTGTGAGCTTTCTATTTAAATGAGGTTTTTTACATGAATACGTAAGCTTCACTTTCTCTTTTTTACAACAAAGTTTAATTTATTCCATATTCCAAAGTTTTTTAAAGCCAAATATTCAATTATGCTAAAATTCCCATAACAATAACAAACATCCCCAAAGTCGTAAAATCGCGTCTCCAAAACATATTACAAAGCAACCGAGATGAAAAAACGCTACAGAAATGTCGCTTGGAAGAAAAACGATTATCTCTACATGTCGCGCCTTACGCTCCGTATCAGCGGAAACCGTTTATACGTATTTTAGTTTTTTTTTTCTACCCCTAAAAAGCGTTTTTTCGGCGTAACAGATGTTTTTTTTTTCTGAACTATAGTCTATTTTCGTTATAATATGTATTAAGTACTTCTATAACATAGTAGTAGGATTTCAAAACAGCTTATCAAAGCCATAATTCTTTTTGTCGCTTTTTCGTAAGCGCATTTTTGCAAAAGCTCATTTAGATTTGATTTTTCTTACAATAATGAAAACTTCGTAATAGACAAGCTAGACTCAGTCCAGATAAAAAATTTTAGTCACATTTTTTTATCTATATGTTTCAAGGTATTGTTGAATAAAATCACATCAGACCGTGATTTTGCATAAATTTACTTATGAGGTTTTCACTATAAAGCGATGTTTTTCTTCGTAGATGATTGCTACGTTATCGCGTAGCCGTAGCTCTCTGCTACGACGCTACATCTTTATCATCTTTAACAGAGAGTCGAAAATCATATTATATTTTATGATGTACTTTTCGTATAACATATATTTAAGACACACACGCATCGAAAAGGACCACCCTTCATTAATTAGGGGCAAATCAATATATTATGAATGCTTTTGTTACGTGAACCATATTTTAATACGCTTATATTATTTACTTCTCTGTTGTGTTTCCCAAGGGGAGAGGCGTAATTAAGCATATTTTAACATTCGGTAGTACCTATAAAAATACGAAACGTAAGTAGGTCACTAACGAATAGAAGCTAGAATTAAAATCATGATATATTTTCATCCGCAATTTTATACAATGATGTTAATTTTACATTACAATATAAATTATGTTTGCCATATTGTAGAATTACCTACACGATATGTTGACAGAATAACATTGGGATGTAAAACATGTTCCCCCGGAATTGCCGGAGGCCGGGACTCACAAATACGAACGTTAAATTCCACATCACTGTACCTAGCTGTCGTGACCATTCGATTTTTGGGCTATTTACGGATATAATCGGGGCTATATTATACAGAAGCTAATATTAAAGGGTGATTCCTTTTTATGTTGTCATTATCAGAGTTCTTTTAAACATTCTCGTATTTGTTTATTTGAAATATCTTTTTATTGTTTGACATTTAATAAGTACTTTTTTTTAAACAACTTCACTCTGCGTGTTAACACCTGTTCGTTGTCAAATAAGAAAATGTATTCCATAATAAAGGGTATACGACGACGAAGTCATTTGCATTGAAAAATGGAGAATATACGGAAATGGTCGGAGGCGTAAATAAACACCCTTTACCCGAGGCTGGTAAGGCCGCGGTTATAATGGCATAGCTGCGGAGCCGCGAACTAAATTTCGTGGCAGCTCGGGTTTATAGCTTCCGTATTTTATGGTAATAGGAATAAACCCGGAGCGAAACATTACCGTACACATACCCTACAGTTTAATCGGCACATTGCTTTAATAACAACTCCTCAAAGTGATCTAGTGTTGTCATAATATTAAACTCAAACATGGAACGTTTTCCATTAATCGATATTATTGTATACCACTATAATACAAATGTCAAAATCCTTCACATGACAGCGTTTCACCACACGAGCTCTTGATAAAGTGTTGAAAGTAAATTATCGGACTTCATTGCACGCACATAGGTTAATGCAACTGTTATCGTTATATATAATTTGATTTATTACCTATTTGTACAAGTGTACTTGTACGCTATTTTAAATTGACTAAAAGTGTGTGGGTAGTCAGGTACCTGTGCAAGTATTACAATTTAAATCTAGATATAAAATAAGTACTGTAATGATATTTCTATAATAAACCGTAGTTGGGTAGCGTGGTTGATACCTTCAAAATAGAAGAATTGAATAAGAAATATTTTATTTTTTTTACATTTTTTGGTCATTTTTTAAAACACGTTACCCAAGGTCTTATTGTGTAAAAAATAACAATCAAATGATCATATTTCGTTTCGTGTGTAATAGTGGATGTAAAAAGTACTTAAATAAAAAATGTAACCTACGTATGTACGCGTAATTTTGTAATAAGTACAATTAACTAAAACTATTCGCACAACTTGTTTCAGGTCGACTTCAAGCGACAAACATCAAAGGTAAACATTGTAGTCACTTGGCTTGAACCCTTTTAAAATTAATTAACATTTCTGTTTAGTTCTTTAACTATGAACCTTAGTGACGATGTCAGGTTTCCCTTTTCTTTGAACAAATTTGTGAAGCGAAGTGAAAAAGGCAGAGGCGCCACTATTTTATTGCACAAAGGAAGAGGGCTCGATAGAGATACAACAGAGGGCGACCTTTCGGGCCCTTCCTCTTTCACTGAATAACTTGGCCTTTCGAGTACAATAGCGCCGGATCTCCGCGCCCGGCTTGCCTCACCTGCCCGTCCAACTTGTCAGACGTTGATGTACTTGTAATTACAGACTTCCCGCCACTCCGCCGCCGACGTAAAACACAGCTCATTCATCATCACCAAACGCGTCACGTTGTGACCTCATCCTCATTTAAATTCATCAAGCACCTTCAAATTACGTCACTCTCCCTTGAATTGACGTCATATGAGCAAACAAAGCGTTATTATATTTATGATGGCGTGAAAGAAATAAGCCATAACCTATAAGCCATAATTATACACTTTAATCTGTGTTCTTTAGAATCTGACAAGAAAATTGCAAATACTTTTAAGGAAATTGCTTTTAAAACGTTACGCTGTAAACAAAAGGAAAGTAAATACCGGAAACATTAGAAGGACGGATGAAAAACTAAACGAGCGAATTTTAGTCGGCCTCGTTACTACGAAAGGTGAAAATATTTTACCGTAAAGAAGTTGAAAAACCTTCACCGTCGCCATTTATTTCAAAACACACCGCGCAAGGACATATAGAAAAGTTAATAAGTGCTGTTCCCGGCTCTTGGCCTTAATATAAAATTGCCAGAGACGTTAAAAATGCATATCATTATTGCATTCGTACCGACGTAATGCATGGCCGTAATTTCAACCTTTATGAAAATTGAGGCTAAAAGTTCTCAGAACAATTTTGGTATTTTAACCAGCACCTAGCTTACTGTTTTCGTAGAGTGATTAATCACTTCCCTGGTTGTTGCGAAAACCAAAATGCTTAAATTAAGAGCTTAAGCAACTTAAATAATCGAGCCAAATAAACCTAAGTGACCGTATACATTTTTAATACCTTTATAGTATTATACAGGGTGTTAGTGACATCGTAACGAAAACTTTGAGGGATGATTCAGATCATGATTCTGAGCTGATATCAAGTTAAATTTTCCGTCGCAAAAGTCTAGAAATGAAAATAATAAAAAAAACGCTAAAATTTTCATAAATTTTCCGACAGGAAATTCCACTTGATATAGACTCAGAATCATGGTCTGAATCATCCCCCTCAGCATTACGATGTCACTAACACCCTGCTAATTATACGCTGATTAATACTTATATGCTGATTAATACTTAATATTAATCAGCATATTCTGATTGCCTCCATATTCCACCACGCTGATCCATTGCGGATTGATAGAAAAATACCCGAGTCAATTTCGTAGAGTTTATTTTCTATGGTGAAGTGACCCACCCAGTAATCGGGACGTCTAGTTAGGCTGTGCTGTGTGTGCCACATCGAAGCAATTCATCTAAAAAAGCAATATTGACATTTGCGCATATAAAAGTAAGTGCGCAATGCAAACAAATGTCAAATAGCAAACTTTTAGGTGAATTGCTTCGATGTGGCCTTTTTAAACTGATTACAATAGAAGGTCATCGATGGAATAGAAGGGTAAATCTACAAATAAGTGTCTTATATGCTCATGGAGCTCGTATAATTACTAAAGGTCGTAGATCTAAATGAGTATCCTTTAAAATCTCTGAAACTAGCGGACAGGTAACATACGCGCATGTATCCCTAGCGGGGTGGACAGAACCATAAATTATTTACTAATCAATGGGCGTGGTGAAGTGTATCCCGTCTGAAGGATGAGTTACAAAACAGAAAAGCCATCAGTTAGAAGTTGTCTTCTTTCCGAACTTTAGGGAATAAATATTACACTATGATTTTGCAGTTAAACGCTGCGCAAAGGGTTATTTATACTGTAAAAATGTAAACAAAATGTGTTTGTTATTCAAGTAGTATGGGGAATTGACAAAATTCGACAACACTCAACTACTCTTGAATCGACGCCTGATGGGAGAAATGGGCAGTTTTTATCCTCATTGAAGTCCAATATTTGAACTTACTACACAAACACACAATAATATGCGAAAATATAATATGCGGATACGCGAGGAAGTTCATTGAAAGTTGTAAGTATTTAAAACCCAAGGACGGATCGCGAACTCAATTTAGCAATAAGGCATCTGACTCACGTACAAAATACTAGAACGTACCTTTATGTTGTGCTCTAAAAGCCTCTTTTTATGATTGGTCGTAAAAAGAGCCTTTGTGGCCCAATTTCATTCCTTAATTAGGTACCTACCATTCTTGTTTTACAGGGCGGTAAAAAAAGTTAGCCGGTGACGAAATGTTGTCTATGGTTATCTTATTCTGATAATCTTCCCCAAGGCGGTGATTCGGGAACCCTTTTTTTCAATTGTATAGATATTTCACCGCATACTAAAGCTATATTCAGGTTTCAGTATGTATATAACAATATACATATAATGACAACAATGTCTGCCTTGATTGTAGTTTATTGTCAAATTCAATAGTTGATTAATGTAAACGACATTCTAGCACGACTTTTGTACATTCATGGACAAAAGACGGTAGACAAAGTACAGACAAATCACATCGTGTTTTGCTTTTTATAGAATATAATATCATCGTCCTTGACTACAATAATTTTTTATAACACGATTAAGCCTTACATAGAAACTACCTACCCATAATATGATAAATAACTTTTGTAGTTAAAAATTTCCATAAAAAATGGAAGTTTAATCTAATTAAGTATAATCGAGTATTACAGCGCCTTCGCATCTAGCCATAGAGGCGGCCAATCAGCTCGCTACAACAAACACTTCAGAACCCCGATACCCACCCCGCCGGTGTGGTGGACGATTTCCCTCATTCAGCGCTTATCGCCACCAACCAACTAGGGCCGATTAAATCTTTCAAATAATAATCCTCTCAGACGACGCACTGACCCGAGGTTCGCGCCAACTAGGCACCCTCAAATCTGTCGTCTTAAATTTTGTACCAGGTGAGAGCCCTCAGCCGCATTTGTCCAGCGAAGTAGTTAATGTCATTTGCAGCTAATCTACAATAAGTCACGTCAAAAAAAGGCGACCTTCGCATGGAAATACCGTCGTGGGACACGATCGGCTTCTAGTACGTATTACCTATACATAAGTCTATGATATAAATACGCGAGTGCATCAGCCTTGACCCGGCCTTCGCCGCTGCTGAGCCACTAATATTACCCTCGGTAAAAATGTGCACACGAGAGATAAAATTACTACATTTGAAACGTGACTAGATTTTGTAAGTATTATCTAAATAGTAAAAAACAGTTAGTAGTAAACTTGATGCAAAAAGAACTGGGGCACGGGATTTTGTATGAAACCAAACCACAAACAAACGCTTCACGTTGTCACGTTTCCTGGCTCTATACGCAATTAAAAAAAATATAACTTAGTATGTAGGATGTACCATAACCATAAATAGTTCTATAGCGTTTTAAATTTTCACTTCGCAAACAATTTTTGGCATACTTAATTTCATTTCACAAATAGTTGCTAAAAACATAAATGCGCGACGTGATTTCGTGAATCATATTTTCATACTTGCTTTTCACCCGCGACTCCGCAAGTCAGTTCGTCTAACATTTTTACGCGAAACGTTGGTTGGTAATTAAAATATTTTGGCAAATTTTTGTTTTTGCGTAGAATTGTTCGGCTACAAAACGGTACACCATCATAAATACTTACCAGGGTATAACGTCGTACTTATCTAACATGATAGAGCTGTACAAATGCTGACCAACGCAGACTCTCCCTGATGACTATGTCGGGTATGAATACCTATATAAGTTAAATAGTAGAATATTACATAAATTATATCGTGTTATAAACCAATTACTTACATAAAAATTACTACTACTACTAATAAAGATTACCAAGATAATAGTACCCACCTAGATACCATGTGGTAACTCATTATCTTATAATTTATTGTCAATAAATTATAGTCAACTTTGTGATGGATAGTTATTTCGAAAACTTATATGACTCACACCTTGAAGTTCAAGAAATTTCTTCAAAGGAAATTACTTATGGCCTTAGAATTTATTGTCTTTTATTACTAGCAATAACGATATACATGTCTGTTATTTCATGTGGGTTTGATAATGCGCATACCATTACCTTCACTCTAGACTAGAAAACATCAAACATTGATTTTTACTCCTAAACCACAATTCTAAAATTAAAAGTTGTGTCAGTAATAAAGTGGAATTATATTTTAGTTCCGCCACGAGTCTGTGCTGTTCCATAGTTTGGACATTTTACCGGCATTCAGTAGTTCCTGTCGGGTAAACGGATTACCACAGTGGGCATATCTCACGCGGCTACCCCGACACACTATCGTTTGTCTTTTATTTCCGTCCGCCATAACAGAAGCGTAAAAAAATAAACGAATTACGAGCGAATGCTATAAAGAAGCATTAGTTAAGTAATTGAAAACTCTCCCTGGCAATGTTCCGTCCGATTTTTTTTTTTTTTTTTAGTGCTCTGAGATGTCAAGTCTGTGACTAGACAGATAACAGAATTAGTACGAAACTAATTATTTTATCATTCTGGAACTTTAGTGAATAAAAGATTTTTATAAATAATTCAATACAAGAATATGGATTTACTGTAAATAACCTTCCCTCATTCAGCACTTATAGCTTGCTAGAAAAAAAAAAATAACCGTGCTGTACAGTCCTGAGTAATATCATGTAGCCACTTTAGAACCCTGTCACAGTCACACTACCATATTTGACATTTAATGAGACTTACGGTTTACGGTACGACTTACTGACTGTTACTTACTGACTGACATAGTATCAAAGTGTATACATATTAGTACTCGTGACCGTACAAGTGTTTAACTAAAACGAAATCAAACGACAACACAGGTCACGGACAAGCAGTAAAATGGCCTTAAAATCTTTAATCGTCACGTCACAAAACAAACCAAATAAATGTTTGAAAACAAAACCATTCTCGCGATCTCAATTACTTATTTTCCTCGGTAGAAGCACATAATAACCTTGCTTAGCAAGTTTTTAATTAAAATGAAATTACATTTACATTTTATAATAAAAAATGGCTATACCTACGACTGTAAGGACATTTTAATATGGGCTTTCGTGTTACTTTATGAATTAAACATTACAAATATGAATACTAAGAAACATTATGAATAGGTAAGGTAATGATTTTCCTTGAAAGTTGATAGCTCTGCTGAAAGCTGTTTTATACCTTGATACTTATTCAATTAAAATTATTTTTTGAACTAAGTAAGTACCTACAAAATTTTAGTTGCACCATAGAATTTAAAATGCATAAGATACAACCAATGTTCTTCTGTCGTATGGGATGTGAGGTGGATTACCAACCTCATCAACCCCGGTGTCAGGGTTACTATTGAGCCGCCAAAATTCCCTGAAATGACTCATGTAACGACTACGAACTTACATCAGTAAGTAGTAACCAGGATCAACGGCTTAACATGCCTTCCGAAGCACGGGTCGTCTTACTTTCCTATAGTTATTATATTAAGCGTGTAAATTGTGTGTCGGGATTGTAACAAGTTGTATTCTATAATCTCATCTCTAATATTATCATGAAATAAATTGCTAACTAGCCCAGTTCAACTTATTAGATTAGTTCCAGTAAAGCTTTTGTCGGTTAAATTAGGTACGTCATGAATATTGTATTTATTTGCTAAATATTCGAAATGGAAAGACGCTTTTAAATAAGGGAAGTAAAAGGGTCTTTCAAGCAGGCGGCTTCGAGTTTGTTAAATTTATAGGCCAATGCAAATCTACACTGAATCTCCCTTCGAGGTGGCGACCCTCCCATAATGTTTTTCCTCGATTCACAAACATAAAAAGCCAACTCCATAATTTAGACCCATTTACGAGTTACGAATAAATAATATCAAAGTAGGGAGCGTAGAGTGTTCGTAACTCTTTAATTAGGTAGGTATTAAAAAAAACTGCTATCAAAATTATCTTAGATCTTCGCATCAAAAACAGCAGTAAGTTGACTTCTGCTCACCTGACCTGAGTGTTATATATATTATATACTAAACTTACTACACAATCGCGCCTTTCATCGGCGTGCTTATCATCATCATGACTAAGTATGTACCCACACAGACTGAACATGGCTTTTATTATTTATAACTTTGACGTTATTAATAGTCAGCAAATATACATTATGCAAGTAATGTTTACTGTTTTTCGGGGCTCCGCTCTAGTTCGTAGGCTTCTTAACCCGTTTTCTATTTAAGTATGCCACGCAACGGGAGCGGTTTAATCGAATCATGAATTATGTATGTAGTTTTAGAGAGTTCTCTACGGCGTAGCAAACAGCTACGCCCCGCTGTTCTACGGTCGAAAAACATTTAAACTTCAATAAAAAGTTTGCGAATATGTATGAATATTTTATGCTAAAAATAAAACTCAGATGAGAATGTCAGCTTCGCACACGGAAATATAAACGTAGTACTTACTTATATTAATAAAATCGGTCAAGTGCCAGTTGGACTCGCTTACCGAGCGAGAGGGTGCCCGTACGAGCATTCAAAGGATGAACTCAAGCGATGGGTTAAATAACGCAGCGTAATGTTGCGTTATAAAGTACGTAGTAGACAATTCGACACATTACACTGCACCTGACTTTAATGAACGTGTATTTAAATAAAAACTCATACCATACAGCATCTGTCTACCCAATACATTTTTAGAGTGTTTTAACGCCTTAAATGCTTATAAAGCTATGTCAATGTTGCTGTTCAGTCTATTCATGATTTTTATGTTATTAACAAGACGTTGTCGTGACTCAACTTAATTGTTGTGCCTGTAATGCCGTTTTGGGGATCCATACTTAATATTATAAATACGAAAGTGTGTGTCTGTTTGTTTGTCCGTCTTTCACGGCAAAACGGAGCAACGTGATTTTTTAAGTGGAGATAGTTGAAGTGATGGAGAGTGACATAGGCTATTTTTGTCTCTTTCTAACCCCCCACTGCCCTGAAATGGGGGGGGAAGTTTATATGGAGCAATCCGCAATTTTCAAGGTAGAAAGCTAAGGTATGCGGACTATTTGTGACTAACAAAAAAATCGTGCATCATTTTTTTTTAATCTTGGTACTTTTCGCAGTTTTCAAGGTAGGCAGCTCAACATTGGTACATAAGGAAAGGGGAACCATGTTACCGCGAATTTAATGCGAGCGAAGCCGCGGACAAAAACTAGTTGAAACATAAAATTGAGTAATGCTTACAAAAAAACATGCATGTCCTTCCATTTACAAGTGATATATTAAAAGCTTTGTCATACTTACTTAGTTTACACTGAACTTGTTAGTCTTTCCACTCTACATATAATTTTCAGTGTTATTTTATTTTCCTCTGCAACTTGGACATTAACTGTAGTTAGTTAATACCAGTTCCTACAATTTGCTTACACCAAAGTTGGAATATTCGTAGTAGCTGTGCTATCTAATATTGCTGTGTAAACTTTCCTTTGAAATGTAGGACGCAGTAAAGTTTTAGTAAATGGTGAGATATAACGATGTTATCCGAGCCGAAACTTCAGCGTTTTGGTGTATTGGATCATAAAAATTGTAGTGAGTTTGCCTGTATATTGTTGTGTGGCGGCTGATGTAGGTGCGAATGTGTAAAGCGGAGATATTCGGGTGGGAGTCCTAAACCGTGCGAAGTACGGACATGTAATCGGGAGCTACCGTGATTTCACCACTGACCGCTCCTTGACTTTCCAGCTAACAGTTTATTTATTTACCACAAATGTTGTTGCGACCTTTGTGCCGTAGTTGATTAAGGTTCAAGGACGTTTTACGAAACGGTAGTTTAAATGGACACCCTACGGGTAATGTGGGAAAACTACTCCTAGATATTATATTCTTCTACAAATGCGGTTTGGAATTTTACCTATTCTAAAAGAGATTAAAGCAATTTATACCGCTATTTTTTTATTTACACTTTGACAGTTAACTATTAAAAAATCTCATGATCAAAATTGTGATTAAACTAACTCCATATACTTACCTAGTACATTTTTTTGTTACAGAATAAGAAAAGAAGCAAAAACAATGATGTTGGACTGGTTTTATAACACTTGAGGCTGTAAAAGGGATGTTTCTTGAAGATGGATGTGCGAAGACGTAGAAGAGCCGAGTGCGGGCCGTGCTAGAGAGACTGTGGCCGCATGGAGTCGCGAGCGCTGATGAGTCACACACTGCCCTCCAAACACACGCGCCCTGAGGCCGCCTACAGGAGCTGCTCGCAGTCCTTGCCTCTCGATATTCTGTAAGTACCTTTGTATCATCACAAGGTCAAAGTCAAGTCAATAATATCTGGTAAGATACTAACATTTTTAATCGTCATTTAAACTGACATTTTCTTGATGAACCATGTGCCTAAAATTTCTGTAAAACTAAGAAAGGAAAAGTATTTAAGTACTTATAGTTCCAAAAATACCTCGGTACTGGGCCCTAGCTGGCCCTAGACTTGATTGCCGCTTGTATCATTTTAAGTACTTAATTATATTCTCTTCCAAAGGATTTATCGCAATCTCTACGCTCAGCATTAGTTCGCTAACTTCAGTATAATATACCTAATATTGTGCTTTGTTTTAGTAAAGTTAGAAACGACTATAAAGTTAATTCAATATTTAATCGCTTTTTACGACATTTTAATATTCATTTGCGGGCGATATTTTTATTTCCTATTTAGTCTTCCATTAATTTTAGGTTAGATCATTAACATTTTCCAGGGTACCTACCTAATATTACCTTATATTATTAAAATGCAAATAAAATATCCCACTAAGTTATTTTTACTCCTGTAGTAGTTTACGAATCTCATAATGTGAAAATTTATTTTAAATAGAATGGGCACTTTTCATACGAAAACCCACGCCATTAGAATTTAATAGTAATTGTATTTATAAAAAATGTAAAAGTTAGAAGCTTATAATTTTAAAAAGTTTAATGTATCCTCCCACACCTGTGAATGGACAGAATAAGTGAACACTTTTGTCTTCGACAATACCTAAAACTCAAAGGCGTGGTTTAAAACTTTGCTCAGCCCGGCGTTGGCAGCGCTATACGGTACAGAAAGTCAGTGAAACAAACTGTGACACATTGTAGATGAAACATGGCATTAGGACCGTATAAGTTGCTTTTGAAATTCAGTACCGCTTCCCTCCACTTTAAAACACATCACAGACGGCAAAGCTGTCATAAATTCCTCCACGATGAGCCCAATTCCTCTATAATGACCCAACATTTAAAAGTCGCAGCAGGCCTGGGATGATGACATAATATTTCATGCGTTACCTCAAGATATTTATTCAGATCTTCGTCTTGCGTGATGAAATCCGACGCTTTTGCTGTACTTTTCGTGGTTAAATAGAAAATTTTTGAAAGCAGGCACACTCACGTAATGTAGATGATGCTAGTAAGTATGCACTTTTTTAATAAGATGAAAATTCCTAATGACACTTAATTTACTCAACAAAAAGGTATCCTATAGCGGAATGGAAGTCGCTTTATTGATAAAAAACATCTTTGCGCTTCAACACTAAGAAAAATCATGCAATGGATATATTGGTGGCTACACCAACTGGGAATATAGTCGTGAGGTTAAATCAAAAAATCATTTATTTCAAACATGATGGTCCATATTACATTAATTAATTACACACTTAAAAAATTAAATTAAATTAAAATCAAAATTAAAACCAAAATTAAAATCAAAATTAAAATACAATAAAATTAAAATTACATAATTACTAATTTAATTTTGAAAAATAATTATATTTACAAATTAATAAAAATAAAATTGTAAGATAGTAGTTTTTGTTAGTCAGTAATTGCATCATACAAGAATAGCGTTTGCAAAATTCACCTGCCTAACTGTGAGGGATGTTGTGTCAGATGGTTGCCGCGGTCGTCGTTCCGGCCGGCGGAGGGCGAGCTGGCGGACTGTGTGCTGGTGGTGGGCGTGTCGCGGCCCAAGCTCGCCGCGGCGCTGCTCTCCGTCACGCTGCTCTCGCTGTTCCTCACCTTCCACGTGCTCTACGACAGCGCGCTCTACAGCATACAGGTACACTCCATACCAATACACAGGGTTTCAAGTTTACGCGGTTATTATCATAATTAAAACACATAATAAGGGGTTCTTTAAAATCAGGGTTTTTGTCAGTCATCCATGATCATGGCACTTGCAACAGTGTCGAAATATCGGGAGTCTCATATCCCTACTTTAATCGCGGTAAGAACCCGTTATTATGTGTTTTAATTATAATACACAGGGTGCTAGTGACATCGTAACGAAAACTGTGAGGGATGGTTCAGACCATGGTTCTGAGTCTTTTCCTGCAGCCGAGGTTTTTCTTGCAGCTTCTTTTCCCCAGCTCTATAATGGTTGTGAGAAGCTACAGTAGTTTTAGACGGATGGAACGTTCGTTATGTAAAAAAATGACGATTCAAAGTGTAACTATATTGAATAAAGATATTTTTGAATTTGAATTTACCTCTTATCGATAATCGATTTTGCTGAGTGACTGAATTCGCCCACGCCTATTATCCATAAAGCTTTATAAAGTTATAAATAGCAACCTATCTTTGCCTTGAAACCACTTCATGCCTAAAATAGTATCTTGGGCATGATTAATGAAGTACTTACCTAAGAATATTAAATTATTTTAGAATTCCGATTTTAGCAAGAATTATCATGCTGTGAATTATAATTTGTCATTAACGTAGATGTGTGATTTTACGTCACCGAAAGTACCTAGTAGTAATATCGGTAGTGTATTGAAATGCATATACTTACCTATGTATTTCCAAAGTGTTGGCTACTAATAAGAACCCACTGACAATATGATTCGATAGACAAAAAGGTACCTAAAAGTGACATTTAACCGTTAAAAAATAAATACACCACCGAAATTACGTCTATTTTTTTCAAATTCAAATAAACCAAATAATAATGGTTCTTATAAGCTAAAGGAAACGCCGTTAACACGTGTAATGTGTACTTACGGCACGAGTTTGCCACCATTGAATTATTAACACGACTTCGGCATGATAGTGACCCTAGTCATTTCGTATTCAAATTACGACGTATTCATATTCAATTGTAATTTCATTACTTACGTGTTATGTAACGCCGTGAGACTCTTGATAAATAACTACTTATTACTAAAAAAAAATATACGGTCGAATTGAGAATCTCCTCCTTTTTTGAAGTCAGTAAAAACGAAAGGACATTTTAAGGAACGCGCTCTTTTACTTTGTCTGTGCCAATGTTTTTGTAGGCTGTTTCGATAGTTTCGAAAACGTTCATTACTCGTATGTATTATTTTCTCCGCTAGATTACCGGGTGAGAGCCTTCAGCGCTCCCCATTTGTCCGGCCAAGTAGTTAATGCCACCTGCAGCAAATCTACAATAAGTCACTTAAAAAAAATTATCTCCGCTAGATCAACAATCCAGAGTTTCTCGTCAACTCTTTAGACATTGTTTACTACAAAATAGCTAATTCATTGTCCACTGGTTTTTCATTCAGCCGGTTCTGTGAAGCGCAAACGTTTATGAATGATTATTACGAAGCATTATAATAGTTACTTTGACTTTGTTGTGTCTGACATTGCTATTTTACCTTCGTGGTTACATTGTTCGGGCTGATAGTAAACGCGGGCGGTAAGCGTGGTTCGCAAGCGTACTGATAACGCGCGCAACTGTGCAGCTAAACCACGCTGATAGTCTTACACAATTAAGCGTTTCATCAGCACGCTTACTATCAGCGTGATTATGTAACACAATCGTGGAGCGCCGGTTCAAACCGCGGTATCGGACTTGAGAAAGACAATACGGTTCACCAATCACATTACAATCACATTAGTCTAACAGAAATCTCGGTGACGTATAGGTTAGTTCATCTTGCGATGGATGTACCTCTCTGACTACCCTAATTGGGATATACTCGTTAGCTTATGTTATGTATCTACTGATAAGTTGGAGCTGGTGCGGTCCACACGAGACCCGACTTCCGCCCTTGGCCCGTGCGTGTGCCTCGAAGGCGTGGCACACCAAGCCCACGCCGGCCCTGCACTATCGGTCGTAATCGTAATTAATGTTTAGCCGCTCTCTGAAGATAACTGCCCGAGTACGCCCTTTCTTTATGACGCTCAGTTGAGCCATAACTAGCTGTATGCTACCTTACCTTACTTGGTAACTATTTATATGAGCTGGTGTTGTAAGAACTAAAGGTTGGTTTTGTATGCAATTCCAATGCAAACCAATCGCTTGCAAGATAAAATACGTCATACAAAAAACCTCGTTTTTGAGACACTAAACATTGATGCCCATACGAGTGAAGAGTTAAGTAAGACCGAGGGGGTGAGGTAGACCTAGCTCAGCCGCTGGTGAGGAGCGAAGAGTTGCCGTTCTGTACGTCGTATTATTCCTAATTCTATGTTTATAGTCAACTTTATAAACCCAGGGTTATAAATATGTTTCGACCTTTAGGGCTCAATTTGTCACGGTCATTTTATTGATTCTGACGATATAAATATGACTTTTTGTCGATTGGTGGTAATATGTGATACCAAATAAGTCATATCGTTCTGTCAAAATACGAACAAAATCACGTGGCACGCATGTTAGGGAAAAAACAAACTTATCGATTTCGACAAAACTTACTGAATCGATCGATAATTTTATCACGTTGCGCATGTTAGCCCTGCGGACCTTGTAATCTTAATTTCACCGCTCATAACAGATGCTAAACACAGAACTGAGTTCTATATAAAATATGTTTTAAATCCGTCGCACTTCAGTTATGCATTCCCATTTAATCTGCTCAGTCAGAGTAGAAACGAATCAGTGAATAGAAACTTCCTAACAACGCGAGCGAGAAGCGGATCTTCTGATAAATAAATAAGTCACAACTTACGTATCCACTCTGTCGCTCTAGCCACGTACCGAAATATATAGGTTGTTGTGTTTCTGTTCCTGTAAACAGGTTGATTTACTGTACATCACTACTAATTAATGTTGCCTTAAGGAAAATGATAACATAGGCCATTTCTCATTAGAGGAAAATATAAATAGAACGATGTTTTATACATAAAGCAGACCGCTGGATATCTTTCTGAAATGAGTTTCGATAATCCTATAACACCGCAAGGTTTTTGATAAGAAATATTTGTTAAGCCTTGTGCCTAACTCGGCACGCGTATTTTCTTTTCAAAAATCGAGTTTTAGTACCTAAGGACTGCTGAAACTGCGAGAAAAAACATCTATTACAACAAATACAACAGCATTACCTGATGTTTAGAATCGATCTGACAACCTCTAAATAAGTATGACCCTTACTTGGCAACGAGGTCGTACATTTCGGATTTAGCAAACTTAGGATTCTTTTTTAATTCAGTCTGTCTGGTTTATAAGAGCCTAAAAAGTGATTCGGTGACTAAGTACTTATTAAGCAGTACTAAGTAAAATGTTCTTATTTCTTCTACCAGGCGGCCAGCATGGCATCGGCAGCGAGTGAAAGCCGCAAGATCCTGCAAAGTCAAGAGGGCAGTGGACGTACGATCAACCATCCCATGGCACTGAGGAAGAGGGTTCGGCCACCGCGGCCGATGCGTAGGCTGCCTCAGGTAAACACCTGCTATTCCTAGCACCCTGGTACCTCCCACGCGAGCGTCTGATGTCATTATTCGGTGAACTTCACACTGCTACTAAGTTAGACAATCTATTAGTAGACCGCTAAAAGGATTGAATTTTGCGACTAATTGACTTTTTGAACTACTTAGATATATTTTTGTATGTCGTTGTAGGTATGTTACGCTTGTCCTCATAGAAAATAAAAAATAAATGGAATCGCGTCAAAGATTTTTTAGTATATATGATCCGTTTGATCGAAGAAAGCCTCTACCTATCAGGCGGTTTGTTATAATAATTGAGTCGTGCACTAGGATCAAGATAAATTATGAAATTCTGATTACTAAATAGAGACAGATCTAAAACTAACGAAAAACATTTTCATTTTTCTATTTAACTTATTGTCGTCCGATATTTTATTACGTTTTCTCTGACGTCACAGTGTGCTTTTTCATAGAAATTCCATAGTAAGTAATTTTATGTTTTAACATTTATTAAAAAGTAACTGATTTGACTAGTTGGAAACTAGTCTATTGTGGTTAACACAGGTATTAGTATGTTACGTCATTAAACTTTTGTGAGCAATAGCATATCAGTGTGAGTAATAAAATGTATCTATCTATGTGATAATGTTCTTAGTCATAATAAATAGTTAGGTCCTTAGGTCAGACACAGAAATTTTCTACTTATTTTAAATAAGTAATAGGCTAGTTCCCAACTAGTCAAATCAGTTACTTTTTACTAAACGTCAAAACACGAAATTACTGTGGAATTTGTATGAAAAAGCACACTGTGACGTCATAGAAAAACGTGATAACATGACGGACTTATTATTACGTTTTTCTTGATTAAACTTCATGAATAAGTTAAATAGAAGAAAGAAAATGTTTATTTAGTAATCTGAATTTCATAATTTATTTTGAACCTAGTACACGATCCAATTAATACTAATATTAAGATACTGTTTGTAAAAACCAGGCTCTAATCATCGGCGTGCGCAAATGCGGCACGCGGGCTCTTCTCGAGATGCTTTACCTCCACCCAATGGTACAGAAGGCTTCGGGAGAAGTTCACTTCTTCGACCGCGACGAGAATTACGCACTGGGGCTCGAATGGTACCGCAGCAAGATGCCACTCTCGTTTAAAGGACAAATCACGATTGAAAAGAGCCCGAGCTACTTCGTTACTCCTGAGGTAAGTAACTTTAATTATTAATGTTGGACGCACAGATCATAGACACAAGGCGGATTTACACGAGTCCGCATGCGCCTGTTAAGTCGCGTCGTCGGCGTGAAAAGCGCCCGCACCAAGACAATTCTGGTTGGACCGCTACATCGATTTACCCGCCGTACATTGCGTAGTAACACAAGCGCTAGTTGTGGTTGCGCGATATCAAAGAAGCAATGAATGATGTGGAAAGTTTTATAATGCGATATAACCCATATAATATAATCCTTTTGCAAATATAACTCATATAATATAATCCTTTTGTAAATGTTTCGGTCCCACCAGCTATGCTCCCGCGGCATCTTTATATACTTAATAAAAACTCTGTGGTTCAAAGCTATAAGTGAAACTAACTCCAGGAGACGTATAAGTCTGTCGAGTATTCATCAAGAATTCTCTTTGAGGTTTAAGTTTTGTAGACACGTGTTGCACTTTACGAATACAGCGCACCTGATGTACGCTGGAGAAGTCATAATTACTTAATAATTCGTGGGACATAGCATACTAGTTATTTCAGACTTCAACATCAAAAGAAGGTTATAAATAATATAAATATGCAAGAAAAGTAAGTCTGTGAGAGTGTATGGAAGTAGATCTGCCTAAGGCAGACGGCCTTAGCCCAAACGACTTGCTGAATTTTCTTTTATTGTTTAATTCCGCTTTAGGTACCGGAAAGAGTGCGCGCAATGAATGCATCAGTACGTTTGCTACTGATAGTCCGCGAGCCGGTGACGCGTGCGATCTCCGACTACACGCAACTGCGCAGCCGCGCGACGCCCTCTGCGCCTGCGCCACCCGGCCATCCCGTGCCCGACGCTGTCAAACCATTCGAACATCTAGCCATAGCACCGGATGGATCTATCAACATCGCTTATAGGTTTGTTAAATAGTCTTTTAGTTTTAGGACATTCAAATATCTATAGGTAGGTATTAAGTTGTAAATACCAACATCCTATGTCATCACACGGCTAAAGAAATTTAGTCTCTCATTTTACTATATTGGTCTTCGTTTTCAAGTTACATGAACCATTATGCACTACTTAGCTTACATGTTCTTTGGTGTAGACACTCAAAAGAAATGTAACTAAATTAAACGGTTACCCATGTATTGAATGAATGAGGTTATTTGAAATACTTACAAATAACTGGAATAGCATTGTGCGAAATTTTGCTGTATGGAGGATGTTGTTCAGTGACCGGAATTATTTGCTTTGTAGGTACCTACACAGAATTATAAAATTAAAGCTGTGTTATTAAATTTAATTGTCTTTGTCTTTTACCTTTGTCCTTTAAAAGTCACCTAATAAATGTCATGAAAGTACCAAAATGTCCAAAATATTGTAGACGGCATAATTAGTTGCGAAAACCTACCGTAAACATATTGAATGTCTCCTGAGGTCCTTATAACAACATCATTTTCGGGGAAACAGGAGAATAATAGCTTAAATACATACAGCCACAGTAGTAATAACAATATAGTTACTTATCAACATTTCATTTCTTTGTTTGTGTTAGTAGTGGAGAGAAAATATAAGGGGGAAAATTGAGGTTTGTTTTGTTTATCTGTAGACCGATCGCCATATCGCTGTATCACGCGTACCTGCACCGGTGGCTGGAGGTGTTCCCTCGGGAGCAGATCCTTGTGGTAAACGGAGACCAGCTTATTGAAGACCCCGTGCCTCAGCTGCGACGCATCGAGAAGTTTCTCGGCTTGGAACACAAGATCGGTGAGTGGCAGGCAGCTTTACCAAGATTTTCTGTGTTGTTGTGTTGTTTTCTGTGTATTTTTTGTGTGTTGTGTTTTGTGTGTTATTATAATACATATATATTGACATTTCAAGCATAAAGTCACCCACCCGCAGTGAAGAAGCGTGGTAGAATATCACCATATCCCTTCCTGTTGATTGAAAGTGGCCTGTACCTAACAGTTTGTGACATATATGTGGGAGGGAACGCGAAAATAAACACTGAACTATCTTCATAACCCACTATATTATCTTAAAATGGTTTAACAGCACAGAATATAATATTCGAATGAGATAAAATGAAAAAAGCCTTCAGCGACGCGCACCACATTGTCCTCCATTCCTCCTCTGTCTCTTTCATTCTCATAACTCTTACTTTTCCACTCTGTTCAACAGAACACGTCTTCACTCATATCTTTTCTCTTTCACACACGTATCTTGCATCTTTATCTCACGTACCTGTCTCTTACTCATTCTTCTTATATTATCTTAGTATTAACCCACATATATCAAGGTGTTTGTCTTAATGTGAATGAGTACAGATCGTCGTACATAATACAATATATTCGATTGGTATGATTTTGTAGTAGTGTGGCTAGTCAAATATGGTGTTTATACAATGACGCAACGCTTGCGCAATGTGTTTCAGGAGGCTCATCAATTGACATAAGTACTCAACTTGGAAAGTAAGGAAGTATATAATTATTATTTTTGTCTTGCTCTAACAGGAAGAAGAAACTTCTACTTTAACGAAACGAAGGGTTTCTACTGCTTGCGGAACGACACGACAGACAAATGTTTGCGCGAGACGAAAGGTCGTAAGCACCCCAGAGTGGACCCCGCAGTCGTCACCAAACTACGCAAATTCTTTATCCAACACAATCAAAGGTTCTATGAACTTGTTGGAGAGGACCTAGGATGGCCGGAAGACTAGGAAATTAAAAAATCTCTAGTAAATATCTAGGGTCCCAAAATGTTGGGATTGTTCAAAGCATCAAACATCTGGAAAGATGCACCGTATCGTTGTGATGAAATACATATCAAAGTACTTTATACATATCAAAATGAAACATTACATATCACTAGGCTAGTAAGTTTTTTAAAGATCGTTTATTTATACATCTAGGGTACCTTAGGATAAGACGTGAAAATATATTTTATTTATTGATACATTAATTAAAAGGTGGATTGTGTGACCTTTCATTTATGTAAGATGAATATCGTAACATTTGTTAACTTTATGTACTTACCGGTAAGTATTTTACTATTTTGTACAACATCAATATTGTTTACATGAATTGGCAGAGTAAGGAAGGGAACAAACCTTAAAAACTAAGAAAAATAAATCAATATTTTATTTATTGCCTATTTATTCCGAATCTGTTGTAAAACTTCATTTATTTATTGTTATTAGTATAATATTATGAATTTATCCACTGAAAATAATTCGTACTGATTTAATAGACCGACCCACTGAAACCCTGAGCAATATATTTTTATATATAATTAAGTACCTATTGGTGCTAATTCCTGTAAATACCATCTAATTTTATTTTAAGTTATATCTGTCCTTTTCTTATCCGCCGAAAAGGAAAGGGACGGGTAATCGACAAGCATAAAATTTATGGAACACACGTCAATTTTAAACACAAATCTAAACCAACCGTCTAAAAATTTTACGTCAGTCAATAACCCGACACATTAATTTACTCATTCTTCCTAAAATTAAGAGCTGTGAATCATCCGTCCCTTTCCTTTTCGACGGATACGAAAATGACGGATATAACCTAAAATAAAATTAGGCGGTGTCTGCAGGAATCGGGGCCATTGTGTGCAATCTTTATATTATACACGTTTACTATACAGATATTAAAATTTACCTGTATGTGGTCTTCTGTTGTAGACTCGAATGATTTACGTAGACGTAATGATGTAATAATGTAAATGGAGTAATAATCTTAAAAGAATGAATGTTGTACATTTTCGCTTTCTCCTTTTAGATGTCGTAATATTTGGTCTTAAATGTTCTTACGTTATTAGTGAATGTGATTTTCTGAAATCTTAGATTGTACGACTCCATGTTTTCAAATTCGATTTCGATAAATGGAATATAAAAAATCGTAGCTAAAATGTTGTTGATTATCTTCTTTAGATCAAAATTACAGCAGATAGATTTACTCCGAAATTTCTGTGTGTCTATACATATATCTATACCTACTACTTGTGAGAACTTATAATGAAATACTTGTCGGCGTGTGGTGGTTCACGCTAATAGCATACGAATATACACGCTGAGTCTATGACACTTGTTTTAAGACGTTTGGAGAGTATCGGTATGATTCGACGCGGGTTTTAGAAGTATTCTATTTAAGTGTAACGTCCAAGACTGAAGAGTTAGTTGAATAAGTCTAAATAATACCTATTTAGCATAAAATGTCCATAGGTGATACGCGGAGACGGCACCTCGAGCCCTCAACACCTAACCACCAGTTAGCGTAAGGTCGAAAGCACTTTTAAACTCGAATTAGGAAGACATCCTTTTATGTAGAGTATTTGCTTCCAAATCCAAATTTCAGAATCAACGAATATTTATATGTTTATATAAACCCAAGTAAAATTGCTATTTTAAGCACAAATCACACGAAATGTAACAGTATCCCACTATTGTGATTATAATCCACAGATTAAAGTGATATTATTAACTAGGGCACGTGCTGCTAAAACTTTGATGTGAGTTACTGAAAGGACCTACTTATATGTTCATGAAGTTTTCGAACCTTTATTAAGTACTTACATATACTGGCAAAATGATCCAAAATCTATATCGATACATATAATTAACTCAAACATACTGGTAAGTAAGTATAAATCTTTTCAGTGACTCATGTTATCACAAGAATATCAAGCATATCAAATTTGTCAGTAATTATAGTGAATTTTAATGTACTTTTAAATACCCATTTATTTAAGTGTTTGGTTTAGGTAATGAAGAGTTTTTTATTTGTTTAGTATAATTCACTAGTTGATAGATAAATTTTAATCACTGTTAAATGTTGTGCACGTTGATAAGGGTAGCGAAATTTCGAATAGGGCAATAATTTTATATAGTTTACCGTTTTTTAGATTTATCAATACCAATTTGTATTGTTTTAAAAAGAGATCACACTTAAAACTATTTATTTTCATCTACACACCAAAACATATATTATCTTTTCTTAGCACAATCTTTTGATAAAACTTACATTTCATTACAAATACTTACTTACTTATATTACATTACTTTTACTGTACATATATTACTTTATTGTTAGTTTAATTTCAAGAGTCATTAAATACTTTATCATAAAATATATTTTATGAAGCGTTACCTTTATCTGAAAGTTAATCTCTGTAAATATCTTCGAAATTTCTTTGAATAAGTTACTTGTACATTACCTACATCTTCAATTAAATATGAAGCAAGAGCTTTTGATTTCATTTACAATTCCCACAACATCCGCGTGATTACCAACTTTCACGTAAGTATTACCAAATACACTGAGCGCCTGAGCATTTAGAAAAGCACAGAATAAACAATATTCCTAGTAAAATAACAACTATTTTATTACGTAAGATGATATAAAAACATTTTATTCTTTCTTATGTTTGATAAAAATCATCTGAATTGAGGTTATAATGTAAACCGATTATAAGACACCTCTAATCTAATCTGAACAACGGCCTCCGTGGTCCAGTAGTTGAGCGTTGGGCTCACGATCCGGAGGCCTTGGGTTCGAATCCTGGTGGGACATATCACAAAAATCACTTTTTGATCCCTAGTTTGGTTAGTATATTACAGAATGATCACCTGATTGTCCGAAAGTAAGATGATCCGTACTTCGAAAGGCACGTTAAGCCGTTGTTCCCGGTTACTACTTACTGACGTAAGTGAATAATCAATCGTTGCTCATGTATTCACTGGGCGGCTCAATAATAACCCTGACACCAGGGTTGATGAGGTTGGTATTCCACCTCAAACCCACACGATAAGAAGAAGATATAATCTTAATACCTACTCACTGAATGTATATTTTGTAGCCGAAACGACAGATTTACGTTGTGGTCATAAATACAATATTGTCGGCATGCCTCCGGCTATGCGATTACATAATATATTTTATTATTAATTTAATGTATTCTGAGGTTAAATGCCACTTACGTAAATAGTTCTGTCTCAGGGGACAATACACGTGCATAAGATTAGAGTACGTTATTGTACGGCTCGGACTTATAATCAAATCATAATCATCATCCCCCAGCATTATCCCGTTTTTTACAGGGTCCGCTTACCTAACCTGAAGATTTGACAGGTCCGGTTTTTTTTACAGAAGCGACTGCCTGTCTGACCTTCCAACACGCGAAGGGAAATCCAGCCCAACACAGATTAGGACACATACCTCCGCAAAATGCATTTCTCGGGAATATGGGTTCACAATATGAATTTATCAGACGCCATGTATACTGTTTTGCATTCGTCCTATTTAAACTAGGTACCTACTGAGCTACACACTGTTCTACACTTGAGCTGGAAACGTTAGAATGGCGGTCTTCCAAAAGAAGAATTGCCGATTGAACGTAGGTGCCTATCAATCGTTCAGTAGCAGATGAGGCAATGTCCCGTAGATTGCAGGCGGTTGAACTCATCAATCGACAATGGAGTCTGAGCGCGCATCAATCACTGTGCCGCTGACGCAAATAGAGGTCGTGACCGATTCCCTCCATCAGAGATAATATTGAGTATAAATACACGTTACCAACCAATCAGCAACACCTAATAGCTACTGAATAATTCAAACTAAAAGCTGGTGTTTCCACGAAAATATCACGATATTCCAACTTTATCACTAAGATCTGTTTTCTACATTTAAGTGTCTGCAAAGTGTTTTCAGCTTTGTTGGACAATACGTAAGCGTGTTTTGCATTTGGTTACATCTTCACTTACCATCAGGTGAGATAGTACATCTATAAAATACCATACCATAAGTTTACATATATGTATTAAGTGTTATTAAAATACAAATTTACCCCAAGCGTCGTTACAATATCTACTTATCGTTCCATGTAAGACAAAGAGCCAAATAAAAATATTATCCAAAGACAAAAAAAGCATTTAGTCGAAAGAGGTAGGGTATACTCTAGGGAGATATTCTACTGAGAGCCTATACAAACTATGTGACCTGTTGTCGGTTCGAAAACTATATGTCTTGTACATTATTTTGAAAAGCCACAAATACCTTAGATACGATCCTACTATACAACAAAAAAGGCGGAAGGATATTGTAATAAGTACTTTCAAAACCAAAACATCTTTCGCGAGGAATCAATACAAGCACAAATCATCTTTTTTATATAATAAAATAAACAAAATACTACAAATGTATACAAAAAATTACCATGAATGCAAACGTACTTGGTTAAAAAATATTAATTATGATGAATGTGAGAATTTACTACAAACTATTTACTAAAAACAATAATCGTTTACCATTATACATATACCTATTAAGGAATCAAATTATAGGATAGTAACTACACTCGCATGCACAACACGAGCACACTCCTCCTGTCTAGTGGCTTCAAAACCGACCCCAAGACTTTCGTCGTAGGGCTAGACAGGAGGAATCTACCCTCATTGCCCGAGCACGCCCACACTTACACACACGTACACACACGCACGCACACACACACACAGACACATACACACACACATACACACATTATACAAACATTCTTTAATTGCTTTTTTGTAAAACGTAAAGGTAACAAAACTTTCTTACCTATTTACTACTGTTATAGAAGAGCGGGGTCTCCTGGTACAGGCATATTTTGCTTAAAAGGAGGCTCCAGTAACTAGTTTAAGAAAAACATGTAAGAAAAGAAAATAAATACTTTTGATTTTTTTTATATTTTTACATACATACATACATAAACTCACGCCCGTAATCCCTAATGGGGTGGGCAGAGCCACAAGTAAGTAGTAGTAGTAGCCACAAGTAGTTTTATATTTTTTGATACAATATACATACTTTCTGAATGAGTAATATACTTGTGTTTTGCTTACATTTTTATAGCACTGTAAATAAACCCAATGTAAACAATCAAGTACTTCAACTGAATTTGTTATTACGTATTTAAAATATTTGAATACAAAAATGACTTTATATAAGTTTGTTATTAAAAAAGTTAATCCACTACAAGTCAAAAAATGTCTCGAGGTCCTTGTTCAGGATGATTTATATTATACTGTAGCGAGTCCGACAGGCTGTAAGGTATGGTGTACAAAGTCGGGAACGTTTTGAGGGTAAGGGAAGGCTTGAGCGACTGTGTACTTAGGTTGTTTATACACTATATACTTGTTAGGAAAGATGTGCCAGGCGTATTAGCTGCCCTTGACCGAAGGTTCGTGACCTTGGTAATGTCAATAGCAGCAGCGGGGTGATGGATGCTGGTTGAAGCCTCGAATCAAATTGATGGGTTCATTACCTACGGTTTGTACAAACTTGATAAGTTATACAACTACACAGCCAGTATACACAGGCAGCACTAGATACTCTATCTATTCAGGTTTGTATAGGTAAGTACATATAATTCCGTACCTACCCAATTTCTTACTTAAAGTTAGGTATTATAATAATAAAAAAATCTAACGGCAAAAAATTGGCAAATAAAAGTGACCTTTAAATCTATTTACATACTTACAAATTAGAAAAGAGACGTTATAAGAGTGAATAAAACTAGAATATAGCTTAACTTTATAACAAAATTAGTTAATCAATCTAATTTAAAAAAACCTACTCGACTATAAATAGGGTCGTCAATGCGTTGCATTTATGACTACTGTTATTAATATTTTCTTTTTTGTGATTTTGGTTTCTTTTTCTAATATTTTTTATCTTAGTGTTTTTTTTTTAATATTATTTTCTGTGTTAAATTTAATGTACCTGTCTGCCTCTGTGGTCTCCGAAAATCATAAATGTTTCTTTCTTCTTTCAAATAACAGTGTGAAAACTTGGCCATGAGACCGCTTACTACACGCGTATGCCCACTTACCCGCCGCACTAAGTCAAACAATAGAATACATTAAGTAGGTACATCTTTTCACTTTCTATAAAACCTTGACGAAATAAACAACCTGATAAAAGTTATAGAGCGACGCCGAAAAGGTTTTGAATTAGTAAACACCTTAATAGGCGCGACCATTCGTGTAAATTGAAAACGTTCGATCTCTGTCAACCCCAGTGGTGTAGAAGCTTAAATTGATCGCCAAGAGACAATACCATGAGGGGAATTCTCGATCGACTAGCGGTTTGCAAATTACTGTAGAGCTTGACTAAAAAAAGGGTTCCCGTTAATGCTATACATTTTTTTTATGTTATTTATTTATGCAATAAAGTTCATAACAGTAAAAAACCGCATGCAAATCCACTTATTGGTTCTCAAGATTACCCTAAACATCTAGCGAGATAATTTTCATCTGTTTTGCATTTCCGTTTCATTTTCTTTGTTTCTTGTAAGTAGACTGTTTATTTTAAATCTAGCACACTCGAAGGCTAGCTGCTGATTATCCAAACGATGAAAATTCCGGGGTTTATTATACTGCGGAGAGTCTAAAACTGCCATATCAGAGCAATTCATCTAAAAAGGAATATTGCAATTTCCGCAAACACTTCCTATTTTTTTTTATATGCGTCGAAAAGAAAAAGGACGGTGATTTAGAGCTGTTAATTTTAAAACGTAAACATATAACCCAGATAATTCAACTACACATTTCGCTGGTATTCTACTCGTTAGACTTGGGCTATCAACTGAATTCGGGTCGGGTTATACACAAACGTTCCTAAACATAAAACTTTGAAGAAGTTGTTATGATTTGTGTGTTGTGTGTGTGTTCCATGAATTCATCTTTCTATAACCCGTCTCTATTCTTTTCGCTAAAAGAGAAAATGACACGTGTAACTTTCCCCGATACCGACCCCGCCGGCGTGGTCGACGATTTCCCTCAATCAGCGCTTATCGCTATCGACCCACTAGGGTCGATTAATTATTTCAAATATTGTTGTCTTAAAAGTTGGACCGGGTGAGAGCCTTCAGTGCTCCCCATTTGTCCGGCCAAGTAGTTAATGTCATCTGCGGCAAATGTACAATAAGACACGTCAAAAAAAACGTATAACTTTAAATAAAATTAGGAAGTATTTGCTGGATTCGGTACCACTATAAAAGTAAAATGAAAGCACCAAAAGCTCGACACAAAAACCATTTCCTATTTCACCCAAATATTATTACATTACCTATTCTATATTATATTCACGAGGGCTAGGTAGAGTTTAAACGAATGAGACCTAATACGCCTTATGAATAGCGAATTGCAGAGATGATGATATTTGATAAGTATTCTGTGACACGTCTCGGTTATTTTGCCGCAAACGACGACGCGGCCGCCAGCGTAACACGCTTTTATCAAGTAATGGTACGAAGGGATTGTTTTTCCTGGTAAATAGAACAATATCATTACAATACGTGGAAAATAAAAGGCTCGGGATAACGAAATTGACTCTGATAAAAGAATAAAAAATATCCGTTCGACAACTTGTTTTGACTGAATTTACGTAAACATAGACGGTGCTAATAGAAAGAAAGAAAGTTTATTTTATAACAATTACAACAAACAAGTAACAATTATAAATAAGGCCCTGGCTCCTAAACTAGTTTAACTTGTATTTCAGGAGCCAGTGTCTTCCCAAATTGACATACTTCATTATTATTTGAGGTACAATAATATACTTTTTACTTAATAACTATGGTAATTAAAATGAAAAAATAAAATAAAATAAAGATACAACAAACAAAGATGTGTGTTGTGTGTATGTGTGTGTGTGTGTGTGTGTGTGTGTGTGTGTGTGTGTGTGTGTGTGCGTGTGTGTGTGCGTGTGTGTGTGTATTATAGGAACCAAAATTGTGGGAGAAAATTCCTTAGAACTAGAAATAAAATGAGTTTGAAATATTGTCTAACATACTGGTAGAAGAAAGTTCTCCACCTTTTCAGTATTGACTTCCAAGAGATAGCTTAATTCCTGTAGACACCATGTAATTTTATTTTAAGTTTTGTTTCCTTGTCGTTTTCATATCCGCCGAAAAGGAAAGGCACAAAATTGATGGAACACATGTCAATTTTATCCTCTAAAAAAATTACATTGTCCAATAACCCGGCAGAATTAAGTTGACAGCACACGTCAAATGGGCTGCGTACCGGCGAATTACCTATTTGATTTTACCGGGTTATTAATTCATTCGCTCATTAATTTTAAAATTAACAGCTGTCAATCATCTGTGTTTTCCCTTTTCGATGGATATGGAAATGATAAGTATAACTTAAAATAAGTAATTCTTTTATAATATTACAACAGAGTTTAAAAAATATACTTACGAGTTATAAAGTAATTAAAACTTCACTAATTAATCTCTTTTCTTAAAAGAGATCATTGGATTTCGGCCCAAAAGTCAAAGTGCTGGCCAAATAATAATTTTGGTATATTCCGTTTGTGCATTTATTATTATGACACCAATACTGTAGAGTCAATATCTTCGGTTTTATTCGAGTTAAAAAAAAGGTTTTTCATACATTTTTGGTCTATTAAATGTTAAGTGCCGGCCAAGAATTAATATTGGAATATCCCATTAGAACTTATTCGTTACCCCATTTTTCTTGACTTTACGTTTTTGTTCGAATTTGAAATTAAGTACTTACCAGCAAAAATACCATACTATCCTAGACTCAGCAAATTGTTATGTGCCTTTTATTATTAACAATAAAAGAAGATAGCTTTTTAGTAAATGACCTTTTCCCAACAAGGAAACAATTATGCACGAAAACTAGTTTTAACTGTACACAGTGCATACTGAAATGAACATATTATGCAATGTACATTAAACGTATAGTAAAGGTATATATGGTCCGAAAAGACAATTCCCGGCGCGCTTCGCTGTAACTTCAATATTCTCAGGTTACTTTCATGAAATTCAAAACAGTTTCAATGTACTTACTTACAAAATGAATGGTATAAAATATTTATTATTCATATTCGAAATACAACTTCTGTTAATTTTTTTAAGGAATGATATTTTTGTATAATTGCTTGGGCTGCTAAATTCGTAACAATACGACTACTAGTTTACTTTTTGATTAGCCATTAAAGCAGCAAAGCCCCCAATTTAATATAAAACAACCCGATTATGGGTACTCACATGTAAGTATGGTAGACATGGCATAGACTATTAACTTGACTTATAATAGAACATGCCACTGATCACAATAAGCATTGTCCCTAGATAGAATAGCAAGCACCAATATCTACAAACTTCTATATCCGAATGCAACAAACAAATGCTAATTTCCTTGTTCATTAATTATTAGATTTATCGTGTATCAGAATTTGAATTCTGAGCTAAGTACTTTATTGTTTTGTTTTGATTTCCACGTGAACAAATCAACAGTAGTGAAAGTATTTAATGTACTTATTAAGTTCAGAATTCCAATTTTATTACACGATAAATCAAATAAATAAATAAATATAAAAGTGAATATGGAAATTAACAGTTTGTATTATACAGAAATACGTTGACTACCGAAACACTACTAGCTCGTCCTTTATTAAAATTACATCAAATCAGATATCGTATTAAGTTTATAGCAACCTAAAACTCAAATATCTAATCAAAGAGCTTTAATTCAAATAGATTCAGCGAGATATCAGTTAGTTCAGAAAACTCAATCTGAGGGTGTCTTTCTGCAGTGTCTTCGCATAGAATATTCATCACACCCGGCTGATCCTAATGAAACAATGTATTCAGGTTTGGTTCCGGACGAAGGTCGCTTGGGTCAGTATGCCAAACGTATCCTTGCCGAGTGAATATCTTTTTATACTAGATACGAGTAAGAAAATAAAATATTCCAACGGAAAAAATAAGTGTTATACGACTTTTGGAAATATGGAATAAATACCTGAATAAATGATGTGAATTGAACGTGGGTAAGTCTTAACAACATTACTTTTTTACTTAATTACTTTTTATAACATTTTAAATACTTACTTACTGTGTAAATTATAGTACTTACCTATTAATGTTACGTGAATTTAAATAACTGAAATGTACTTACCTATTAATGTTTATTGGAACAGAATATTTATTTTGAAACATTCGGAAGTGACATGTTTACAAAAGCTGTCTATGAGAGCTTCAACTGATGTTATTTGAAGACTATAAAATGTGCATGGAATATTTTAAATTCTGTTATGAGCTTCCAATGGGGCTTACATGCGACTCTATTCCACTAGGACACCAGAGTTGCGCAACCACGGTTGCGACATCAACAAAATGTACCTAAGTGGGTATGCAGTTGTATAAACGAAACATACACCCATGGTGTCCTAGTGATATATGGCCTATAGTTTTGAATGCAACCGTATAAAAAATAGACAGACTCCACTCACCATAAAAATATTCTTCTTCTTCTTCTATCGTGTGGGTTGTGAGGCAAATTACCAACCTCATCAACCCTGGTGTCAGGGTTATTATTGAGCCGCCAAAGGCCCCTGACATGGCTTATGTAACGACTACTTACTTACATTAGTAAGTAGTAACCGGGACCAACGGCTTAACGTGCCTTCCGAAGCACGGATCATCTTACTTTTTGGAATTATGATGAACCTATAAGGGTGAGGTCACTAGCCTATTATCACACTCCAGACACTCCATTGAAAATTCTCATGCTTTGATAAGCATGATTATATGATTACCGCGTACCCTTTACTCCTTAGCGGCTTAAGGACATTTCGACTAAAGTAAAATCCAAAGGGGGTGAGGTGAATCTAGCTCGGCACCCGATACAAATTGGTGTGGGGCGGACAGTCACCGTTCGACCTATTTACGCAGTTCTTTATTATATACCATCACGATTTAATCGGAGATTACATATTCGAGATAACAAGCAGCTACACAGAACCACACTTGAACGCATCCGAAGGCGAATGCGTAAGGAGGGTCGGATGATGTCGCCGAACGAAGTAAATACTCCTTTGACCAAAACTCCATGGTCCAATCCTTTAAAAAGAAACACAACATGGCGGACATTTTTCAAAAGAAAACGCATTCTATTATTTCTTTACTCAAGCAGAGAAAAAGTAAAGAAGAAGATGCAAATAAAGTTACTTTACGATACAATCAATTCTTTGCAGAACGCCGTAGTTTATATATTTAGCACTACTAGCGACTTGCTCTTACAAATTAAATATAAGTCACCAGAAGAAGGAAAGACGAGCTCACTCCGTCGCCTATAAAACGTACGATACAATAAAATGCTTTCTACGGTCCTGCCTGAGTGAGCTGCAAAGTGGTTTTACTAGATTACGCTCTCTAGTTTATTCGTGACTGCAGCATCACATATCTAGAAGCTCTTCCAGACATATAAACATTGCAAAGCTGAAAATGTAGTGATTATTATTACTTTAAAGTCATAGTGTTGGCACTATATCGGTTAAGTCACTTTTCTTGACCCCAAAGTACCAAACGCAAATGTAACTCAATTTTAAAAACTCCAAAAACGATGTTTTAATTCCCTGTTTCATACGTGACTGCTTTTTAAGTTGATTTATTTTTATTCTTTAGTAAGTACAAAACTTTTGTCCCGTTATTTACACGAATCACAAGCCAGGCAACTTGCTTATTTTTAGAAGGTTAGTTCACGCCTCAACGTTCTATAAAAAATCTTTTCTTATAAGTAATATAATTTAATGGCACTACATGTGTAAAGCTGTAGTGAGTGAATTCTAAGCGTGAGTTATCTCAAGGACGGCCCGGGATCTGGATTATAATCCCGGCAACTCGCTCCAAACCCTCGGCTCGGCATATTATCGCGGGATCTCGGGATCCCATGCAAATTACCAACACACTATGGAACTTTGATCACTTATTAGTAGTGTTGATCGGAATTATTAGTGGCGACACGTAGGTACTTTGTAAAAGATTGGGTACTTAAGTATTGTGGTACTCTCCCACTAATTCCAATGTTAATTCTTAAATTCTAGGTCTGATCAAGAAGCAATAATTCCTAAAGGGTTGGGCAGAGCCAACTTGCAGCCACTATTGTTCTTATCATTAAAAATAGCAGTCAATAGAAATAATTGAGTGTTATTCAAGTTATCGAATCAAAAAGTTGAAACGTTAATCAACAAATACAAAAAGTTTAATAACGTTCTAATTTAGTAATCGTCTTTTTCTTTATATTAAATTTTAGGTAGATATTGTTTGCATTATGAACAAAGGTTTATATTTGCATATGGTAACTAAGAGTCATACACTGAGTTTATCTTTACTCCCATCGCGTACCAAATGTGTACAATACAATAGTGGAATTTATGGCAATAGCCACACCGTACATTGTCATATATATTCTAATTCTCTAATTTCAGAATTCTGCCTTATAAATTATAATCACGACGGTCCCTTTACAGTCTCCTAACATAATAAACTTCAATCCACGCGCATAACTTTGTTTGGTTAAGTGTTTCCTAAGTTGTTTGATGAAATAAACCAGCGCTAAACTTTTGATGAACTTCACTGAGCTAGGCTGCACGTTATAATGAATATATTTTGTTACATTTTAGTACTCACATAAGCCATAAACTCAGGACATTGTTGTCTTAATGTTTCCTAAAATGGTACTAAGTTGCGAACACTTAATCAATTATAAACAAATTATGATGTGTGTCCGTTGGAAGATCAATCGCTTTTATAAAAAAAATATACACGTAATTTTTCGTAACGTTGGGTAAGTGGACTCCGGAATAAAAACGGGCTTTAAATCGAGAGATGAGAACATCCATACTGATGTAAGTACGTAGTCGTTACATGAGTCATGTGAAGGGCCTATGGCGGCTCAATAATCACCCTGACTCCAGGGTTGATGGGGTTGGTAATCCACCTCACAACCCACACGATGGAAGAGGAACATCCATAAATATACGTAAGGCAATTATCACACGATGCGGTCGCGGTCGGCGATGAAGCGGTCGGCAAGGTTGTATTGAATTGTATGTAAACTGTGGAATCTTAACACACGAACATCACTGCCTCACCACGAGGACGACCGCGCGGTATACTGTGTCGTGTAATAACCGCCTAAAAACTTGCATAAAAGATTCATTCAGCAATTATAAGGATCTCCTTAAACATTTCTACAAATATTTCCGCTTTCTTGTTATAACTTTCACTTAACGTTACTTTTGCCGAGATTTTTGGTAAAATTCTTTCTTGTTGGATAAATCTCCTTTAACTTTTAATTGGCAAGCAACACGTCAGCTTATTTGTATGAAGTTAGTAAGTTTCCGAGCAAGTTTATTGGATCACCGGATTTGAAAAAAAATAATACGAAAATATTTTTTTATTCGCTCTTTACAATATGGAATAACAAACAATTTTGCGTTTATTTAGCAATAATCTATTAAGCAAAAATATACAAAACATTAAGTATTTATTATATAAGAAAAATTTTGCTTCTCTTTTATTCTCCCGAAGGAAACCTTCATGTAACCCGTATTAAGGTATTAGCAGGGAATTAGGGGAAATTTATCAATGAACTCTATCGGTGCTTAGTTACTGTGAAAAGAGGCAGACGACAGTTTAATTAGTGAGGCGGGACGGGCCCCTTCTCCCTTCTGCAGGATCAGGAGGGGTGAAGAGGGACAGGGGAGAAGGAGGTGTTTGATCCCCTCCTTTCCTTTCACAGCTGCATCCCAGTTTACTGTACGCTGTCGATTATTAGCTAGATAAGTACCGTAAATCGAACCCATCTGCGGTTCGCTACATGTTCTCCGATAACAACCACTGTATATGTAGTTCTAACACAAGCGTCTAACGTTTCTTGCTGCTAAATTACTGGAAAATTACTAAAAAAATTTAGTAGGACAAAAGGTATAATTCTTTTTACGTTTTATATTTTGATACCTCTAAAAAACAACACAACTAATGTATTGTAATTCATATGGTTATTTCTTTTATCTACTTAAATCATTATTTGTTATTTAGTTTTGGAAATAAAAGCTGAAATGAAAAGTATAATGTCAAATTTTAATTTCCTCTTTTTAATATCATGTAGGCTGATTGCAGCGGCCATGAAATTTTAATGCAATTCTGGTTGCGACGTAGGTATTTTACCATAATCACGTAATAACTTTAACAGCCACGCAATCAAGGCTGCGGTTATCCAGTGTGCTACACTAATTAATTTCTGTAATGTATTCAGACCACTACCTAGTTTCGCTGAAGCACAAAATTAAAAAACTCATTTGAAGTAAACAAAATCTGCCCTAAAAAGTTCCAATTCACTGATTAAGGACTTTGGTAAAAGGGAAGTGTAGATAAATACTACTTCATTTCAATTATGTGAGGCTCAAAGAAATAAGCCCTTCTTGGGGAGCAATTTATGAAAGAGAAATGACAGAATTTTGTGCCGCGATCTCGCAACTCTGAAACAAACGAGAGATGAATGACTGCCTACTCGCTACGCAACGCCTACGCAGATACGCGGCTACGACCGACGCTACACCACGCGTAGGCGCCCACCCACGCTCACCCATACCGCCGAACATGATTCATTCGGCACTTTGAAGTAATTTCAATGTATCTAAGCCGCAATTTGCTAGTAACTGATCGAGTTACCAATATTTTTATCGCGGTTTTATCATGAATGAAACTCCTTAAAGTAATGAGTTATTTTCATATGAATGAAGTGCGTATTATCGTGCTATTTTATCGTTTGAAATGTAATCGTTTCCATTTTATGGTACCATATAATGTAATAAGCACCTAAATTTAACGTTCGCGTACGTAATCATTAAATTGAACAGCCTACAATTTAGACCAAACGAAAACCCGAAACTTGATGGACTGTGGTGTAGTTCAGATATTACTGTTCATTTTCTATTCGGGATTTATAATTAAAAATAAATATTATGACAGTTGAGATCGTGTTATCCCGACCAAGATAACACGTTATTTTAATTAGTCAGTATAAACTTGCTCCGGCGGTACTAACTAGACTGGTTCTGAGTTTGGAGGCAAAACGAGAAACAGCGAAGTTTTGCTATTAAATAAAGTCTCTTACTAAGTCCTCGCACAACAATTGGAGTGAAATTTAAATTTGATTATAGCAAATGTGCGGTTTGTCTTAATATTTTTAGAGAGACCTATTTTCCCCAGCAGTGGGCGTATCTGTCATAACAATGGATCATAATTTCAGCCAGAGGACAGACATTTATACGTATACAAACAACATTTTCAATTCATTTCTGTACGCTGCAGAGCGCGCAGTAGAGTCAGAAGAAACTAATATAAATTGTAAAACTTGTAGTTATCATTGCTCTACAATGTAGGACACTTGTAGTAGCAAAATTTAAAGTTTTCTTGTGAAAGTTCTTGATAATAAGTAAATAGTTACATAATGAGGTAATGCTGAACGTTAAAGTGTCATTAAATTGTACACAATATAGGAGTTGTTAAGAGTTTGAAACACGAGATATTATGTACTCACGTACCTACATATCTCGTGTTTCACATCGCACAAGAAATACTCTGCACTAATTCGTAATAACTTAAGATACAGACAAAGGCGATATAGGGAGCGGACAGATGGAGTGTGTACATATACTGAATGGGTGCGGAAACCCGGAAATTACAAATATCCCGGTACTAGCCGAGAGGAATGTAGGGGTAAGATTTAGACTTGTGTGTACTATGTGCATTGCTTTGTTTAAAATAAAAATTCAATGAAAATTCAATGAAAATTCATTTTTTTCAAAGAACACTAAACAAAGAAAACATTTATCATTATTTCTAATTCATAATAGTTTCCTTGTTTTGTTTCATTATGGTTCATTTAAAAAAGCTATCTTTATGTGTACTCGCACGTGTATGTTATTAGCAGCAATTGCTTAGTTGTTTTAATTAGACGTATATTACACGTGGCTTCTATTTTTGTTAGTTAATAAGCATGTTATTGTGACTACATACTCTTCATCGGCTAATCGGTGTTTATTGAACGAAATATGTTTTTATTTATGGGAATAATAGGGGCTAATTTTTATTTTTATTTATTATTTTGAGCGAAAGGCATTAACACTAACATTACAACATACAATACCTATTTACTTACCTATTTATACCTCTTATTTGCTCTGAGATTCGCGTCATTATTTTAGTAAGTAATTTGAAAAAAATCTGTATTATTGCAAATAACATAATAAAATGTTCATTTTAATATCTAATCAAAACAGTCAAGGGAAATGAAAGAATATGTCTAACAGGAAACCAAGTACTTATTTCCTAGAAACCCCCGGCAAAGCCTTGAAACACTTAGTGAAACCACTATAATTGCTTTCCGTTTTTGGGCCACGTCTTGTGAATTTAAAGCCGAAAAAAGCTGGCAATATGCTAATCGGGTGCAACGCCTAGTTTCACAAGGCGAAGGAAGGTCAGAAGCATCATCAATCTTGTCAGATTTACGGCTCGGGCGCGTCTAGTTTATCTTGCGACCCGTGCCCGCCGGATTACTGTACCGTCCGCAAAACAGTCAGTTATGCCTGACGTGTGCTCTTTGACACGGCGCGCCGCTCTCGCAGTTCCCGCTTACTCTGATAAAGCCTAACAAATGTAAGGCCGTCTCAAGTTAACCTTGAGCGACGTTTTTCGGGACCCAAATAAAATATTTTATTTAAAATTATTCTTTACCTAAAATAGTGAAAACAACTGATACTTAGTATATTTTTTTCTTTCTTTAAAAGAAAGCAGACATAAAGTCCGTCGCTTAAATATCGTTAGAAGGCCTTCATACAAAACCATTTGATTTTATCTGAAAGTTCAATTTAAATAAAAATAGTACTTACAGGAACTTCCATTACTTACATCAAATCAATATTTTATATCCACTTCCGCCTCTGTGTCGCTTACAATCGAATTTTCTTTTATAGGTTTTTTATTGTCCAAGGAGGCGTTACAATCTGTATGGTGGACTAGACCAGTCAGAGCCGCCTCACAAAAACCACTTTATTCCAACATGTTTTTCCCAACTGTTATTGGGATATGTAAGAACTTTTTGTCTTTGATTGAAGACAATTTGCCGCGTCGGCCGCAGGAGTCGTGACAAAAACCCTCTGTCGCGACGATTTCAACGATAAATATAACTGGACGGTTTATATCTCACTAGGAGTGTGAGAAATGTAGGTCTACTGCCATTTTGGTTTTGTTATAACAATTTATGTAGTAGACGGAAGTGTAGTAATTCGATGGAATTGAAAAAGCTCGTGACCGGGCGCGGTTATCGTCACCCGACGCCGCAAAATGGTAATCAACCCGTTCGACAAGCCTTATCGAGATGAAAAATCTTAATTCCCACGCACGATTGCAGCTTTAGCGATTTTCTAAAGGTCACACACTGCCATAATAGTGGATTAAGCAGGTCTTTTGCGTTATACATAAGTCAAAACATAATATATATATGTCGGCGTTAGTTATGAATTAAGAAGAGAAATTGATCAAATCGGAAAATAAAATGAAGTTACATCACTTCCGTTATGAAGTTGCAACGCTCCGACGAAAGGTGGCGTACGGCCAGAGCTGCGTGAAGTCGAGGGAGTCACTACAGAGTCGTCGTGTCGAGCGGACGTGCACTGCCGTTATAGTCGGACAGTCTACCGCGAACCATCGTCATGAGCGGACGTGTCGAATAATTACGAGGAGTGCTATAGTCGCTCACCTATAACTTGTAGGGACGTCAAGAAAGTGTGATCGGAAAAGAGCACCTAGCAAGTACGTTCACATGTCCTGATGATTCGGTCCGAATGTTGGAACCATGGGTGGTGGAGGGCCCCTTCGCGCTAACTCCTTATGCGCACTAGATAACGAGAGACTGTGTAACCATTACGAATACCGTGACGTTGCCGTGAGTGTGTACCTTATGCTGTGACTTTATTTAATCGTGATACAAAAACTATGTGGAAGTAAATAAAATGATTGTGATACTGATGACGGCCATTATTGTCTTCTAACGCCCACCCTCCATTATGATGATTCTACGACATATACGTATATATATTATGTTTTGACTTATGTATGTATATATATATGCATGTATATATATATATATATATATATATATATATATATATATATATATATATATATATATATATATATATATATATATATATATATATATGCATACATAACTCAAAATATAAAATATAACAGACTAGCCCAATTAGGAATATAGTCGTAAGCGTACGTCATGTTATAATATTATTAATTACTTACATAAATAATGAAAAAAGAAAATATTGTGAGTTATTCTGTATATAGTTGAAAATGTACTTATTAAACATTTTCTTCAAAATCTCTCTATTTACGATTTGTGAACTTGTACCGGACCGAGTATATACCAATGATAATCATTTACATTGAGGAGCTCGGTGGCGCAGCGGTTAACGCGCTCGGACTGCGATTGTTGAAGTAAAGCAACTTTCGCAAAGGCCGGTCATTGGATTGGTGACCACAAAAAAAAAACGTTTTCATCTCGAGCTCCTCCGTGCTTTGGAAGGCACGTTAAGCCGTTGGTCCCGGCTGCATTAGCAGTCGTTAATAACCATCAATCCACACTGGGGTTTAAGGCCCGATCTCCCTATCCATCCATAGGGAAGCCCCGTGCCCCAGCAGTGGGGACGTTAATGGGCTGATGATGATGATGATGAATCATTTACACTAGCAATTATTGAACTGACCATCTCTAGACGAACCG
The DNA here is from genome assembly GCF_024362695.1 of Pectinophora gossypiella. Classification (NCBI taxonomy): domain Eukaryota; kingdom Metazoa; phylum Arthropoda; class Insecta; order Lepidoptera; family Gelechiidae; genus Pectinophora; species Pectinophora gossypiella. Next base: position 7,456,293 of record NC_065409.1, read on the forward strand.
CTTTAGACAGAACAAAAACAAAAAAATCTAAGAAGCTGAAACCTTTTAGGCAAATGTAATACAAATACATATAAGTACTAGAATAAACGATCGAAATTTAAATTCAGAGTAAAAGTACAGACCCTCTGTGATGAGCAGAGGTTCAATCTTGTCATCGGGACTAAAACAAAGTAAATGCCCCCGTGGGGCTCGTATGACCTAAAGTGACGAATGGGGCTTCGTTCAGGGCCTCTAATTTAATACGCTCACCCGATCCCACGTATCACACGACTGTGTCACATAAATGGACACAATGTGCGGATACCCGACAATCTGATAGAGAAAATAAACCCATCTATGACGCTACAATACATCCTATGGTTAAAACTTGTTCAATTTTCAAACGTTTGAACGTTCTTTTAATAGCATCATTTGTGCTTTCGGTAAGTTTTATGACACTTTCTGCTTCTCTTTTCGCTTTGGAACTCCCGTAACTTTTAAACAAACGATGTTATTTGTAACTTTAATATACTTAAGTCGATATTTGTTTACCTACTTAGTTCGGTGGCTCAATGATCCGAAATGGGTCAGGGTCATGAAAATACGAACATGTTTATTGTACACTTTATTGAATGTGTATCATCTTTATTTTCCAATAAATGCTTTAGAATATTTATCAGCCTATCCTTCGTCTGGCTATAGCGACAGTTAAAGCCTCAGAGATCTACTAAAGCGAAAACTTCTATCGGCTAGGGAGCGCTCAAATCGTTTTACTTTACAACCCGATTCGTCATTGAAATGGGCTAAGTGCTAAATTAAACCCTTAACAAAAATATTATAATACCTGAGAATAATCTAAGTATAACAATAAATGTTACTGATCATTGCATTCAATTGTATTGTTTTAAAAAAATTACAATTTGAATTTTGACATCGATAATATAATGGTAATATTAAGAGACACTAGTTACATACAATTTTTATATCTATCATATTTTGTCTTCTTCTAAACGACGTCACGTCTAAAAGGTTTTACGGCGAACGTTACAAGTGGAGATTTCATAATAATTCAGAAGGGCCCTCGCAAATCGTCGACGTTTCAGCTCTCGACACAGTTACGCGGCGGCACGAGAATCAAACCGGGATTACCTGACCGAGTTAAACAACCTCTTTGTCTATAATAAATAACACATACATACATTTATAATGAATACAGCCTCTAGTCATCAACAAGACATCTTGCAGCCACTCCTGATAACCGAACGATGATATATTATCTCCCCATCACCCAAATGGATAGTTCGTCTTTTAAAGAGAACTAGAAATTTCGGTACCTACTATGCAGTAGGTAGACGTAGGTATGTATATATTTTTGTAAGCAAAATAACCTCCCGTTAGCCGGCAGTTCAGTATAGTATAATACGTATATTGTATTGCACTCAATTAAGTTAACAGTTATACTTACTTAGCAGCACCGTCAACTGTACGTAAGTACATTGTGACTAATATAAACAAATTCCATAAATCGTTAAATTCCTTCGCCAAATTAAAATAAATTCTAATTAATTTTCTTTTTTCAAATAACGTTTGTTAATCTCTTTAAATATTTTACATTTGAAATCTTTTTCTCAATCTAAGCGGAAATTAGATTTGTAGGAGCGAACTCTCGAACATAGTCCGTGTCAGGAAATTGATTTGAAGGCACGCTTTCAAATAAAACAAGCATTCGATTACATCCTACCAATTTCAAAAGAGTATTTTTTAAGGAAAAGTCATTTCCCTAGAACTGTATTTTCTCGTAAAAGATGCAGATATCTCTCGCTGCTGCATTAAAAAGTTATCAACCTCTAGCGTTATAAAGTTGATTAAAGTCTTAAGACCATTCTATGGCACAAAATATCACTAAATAGGATAAATAGTAGCTACCTAGCTAATGCATTTTATGCGTCTAAATCCTGAAGATAACGCATTTTTTTAAACTTTTGATAAGTTCATTTTATAAAACGTAATAGCGACCTCAACGCGAAAAATTGCATGGAAAAATGTTCGCCGCCGGCACGCTATGAAAAGAACTTTTTAAAATGTTATTTGGCAGTGATTTGTGCAAGCTGAACGAAACACCCCGGTCACTATATAAGAAATTTAAAAATAAAATATGTTTTATTTTTTCATCAAAGTTTGAAATGTAATTAAAGTAATTCCATTTTATTTCAAGTTATTGGTTCAAAAACAAATTAAGTAGGTACGTTGGAAAAATATATTTGCTTACTAGAAATCGAAATAAGTGAGTAAGTACATAAGTTTAAGAATTCCACTCACTATAAAGACCTTATCCAAGAATTGAAACCTGATCCAAAAATTACTTACCTACTTAGTTTTATGAAACAGCATCACTTTTTAATGTTGTCAAATTACTTTAACAGAATTATGAAAGCTATATTTAATAATAAAACTAAGTGAGTAAATTTAAAAATACGCGTATCAACGAAATCTGAAAACATTCGGAATCACGAATTAAAGATACAAAGAGAGATCTCGATATAATACCAACCCATACATTAGGTGCCTGGGTTTGATTCCCAGTCAGCGCGGTACTTATAAGTAGAATTTTATTTTTTCTTAATTGACTCGGGTTAAGATGCTTCAGGCCTGTCGTCTTAAATTTTGCTCTGTGTGAGAGCCCTCAGCGTACCACATTTTCCGGCCAAGTCATTAATACCATCCAACGTAAATATAAATCATTTCAAATTAAGTTGTTTTTTCTAATCCCAACCACGACAATGAAGGCTATTCCAGGCCAAGTTCCTCGAAAAAAAAATAGATGGCACTGTACAATGTTTCCTTCGTTTAACCTTCTAATGTCATGGATAACAGACATATTATACATCTTTTATCTTTATCTTTGGATATAAACTATGACCCTTATTATACCCACGCACAATACATCTTCCACCCATTATTATTCTGATCAAAATAAAGAGAAGCAATAGGTAGCAACGTAATTCTATACATATGTAATCCAAATATCTAGCAATAATTATTTTATATATAATGCGTCTGCAATTACATTATATTTTCGAATAATTATATACTTGAACAATGAATTAGGAACAAGAGGATATTTTTATGTAGCATGACTCTCATACATGTTTGCAACCAATTTTCGTAATTACACCAACATCAAAGAGAAATCATGGTAAAGTCTCTTGTTTAGAGACAAAATTGAAACACGTGCCTTGCTTAATTTCATTAATCCTACTTAACAAAGTGGGAATGTCGTATAATGTGTCTGGCTCGCTTTAATGTTGCATTACTTAAGTGAGACAAAGGATTTTTTACATTACATTTTGTAATAATGGTACATTTAATACTCATACCAATAAGAGGTATTATGATAATTTACTCTTAAATCATCATCATCAGCCCATTAACGTCCCCACTGCTGGGGCACGGGCCTTCCCTATGGATGGATAGGGAGATCGGGCCTTACACCATCACGCGGGCAATTCTTAAAGAATAATAAATAAATATATATACGTATTATATCTTCAAATGAAGCGACTCATATGATAATGATCGAACGTCACTTAGAAGTTCGTTTGATCATCTATTATTTGAAACAAAAATGGTTTCAGAGTATGATTTGTGTCATACTCTTACGTCATTTCATAATTAGGACCGTATCTCACTAGGACACCATGGTTGCGCAACCAGCGGGTAATGTTTCCGGATTCGATTACAGGCAACAAATTGATTACACAACCCAGTGAAGTGGTACCTACCCTTTATACTACTGCAAACATTTTATTGGTGGCGTAACCGTGGCTTCACGAATCATCCGAAAAGTTATGGATATGGAGCACTAGCTGGAGCTGTGTAGGCAATCATTAAGTTTCCACTAGCAATGACTTAGATCAGTAGATAGGGTAGTTTCCAACTAGTCAAATCAGTTACTTTTTACTATACGTCAAACACGAAATTACTATGGAATTTGTATGAAAAAGCAACCTGTGACGTCATAGAAAATCGTGACCAAATGTCGTACATTTTTCTTTATTAAAATTCATAAATAAATGAAATAGAAAAATAAAACGTTTTTTAAAATAAAAGGTGACAACCTTTGGATCTGCTTTTATTTAGTAATCAGAATTATTGATAAGCAGTGATCGGTATAGATAGAGCCATTTGGGGTCAATAACCCTGAATGTTGTGGGTAATGTGGATATGAACACGAGATTTTTTGAGATTGCGTAATTACGTTAAGTTATAATATTGTCTTCTTCTTGTATTAAATACAAGTAAACTGTTTGAGATATCATAAGTACAGTGAAAGTTTTTTGATTCAAAAAACCGTTAAGACTAAAATACATAAATAAATAAAAATAAACAAAAAACAATACAAGATAATTCAAAAAATAAATATAAAGTTTAATAAAATTCAAATGTTGTGTTTCGAGATTCAAAATTTGGGAGTTTGGGAGGCATGTCCATGTTTAGACAAATGTCGCAAATGACACTACCAATCCCGATCGCTGTTGATAAGATAACACATACATTGACAGCATTAATAAAGCCAATGTCCAGACTCCAGTTGTCATACTATTATAAATGACACAAATGTTAAAGTTACCCTGAAGCCATCGGAAAATTTACAGGCATTGACACCTACAGATTATTTTAATTTAAAAAATAAAAGGATTCGACGGAATCATAACAGAATTTGTTTATAAAACAATCGCTGAAACTCAATAATATTTCGCTGAATCGTAAGCCTACAATATGTTTCGCTAGTAACTATTTGTACCCAATTAAAACGGGGCGTATTTTATTTACCAATTTGTTTCATTACCGGTAGATAATAATTGGAACGTTGAAATGTCTGCCTGGCGACTGGGGAAAATGAACCCCATTACAAGGTAAGAATCAAAGGCAAAAGCCAGATAATAACGCTGCCTTACACAGATTTATTTTATCTTAGACGAATTTTACGAGTTTTATACGTACAAAAAAATCCTTGAAAAAAATAAAAATATTTTTATAAAGGAAGTATTTTGTTCCTTTCAGAAGTCACTATGGTAAAAGGTTTACGGTCCAACATTTCTGGAGTACCTACCTTGAGTTCAATATGCAGCTATAATTAAAATAAAATCAATACAAATACCTAGTATAAAAAGAAGTCGACAACCATTTAATTGATTTAACAGGCGGTTTTTGCGATTATGACCTGAATTCTCTAAGAATAAGGGTAAAAATTGAAGGAGGTTCAATTCGCTACGCCATTTAAAAATAGTCAAACCATTGTTATTCAGTCCTTTATCAAATAAATCAACTTCAAAATATAGAGGTCTCTTCGAAAAGTAACATAGTATAACAAGTAGATAATGGTACGAAAAAGGAACAATGAAACCAAGAAAAAACCCACACGGCCACGTACCCTTATGACCTACAAATCAAAAACGTTTCCTATACGGATGACTGCAAATTAAATATAACAAAGACCTAGGCAACGATTTGACATAATAAATTCAGTCGGCACAATGGCACTCATTATCCCATTGCGAGCACAAAAGCGGGTAGTGGAGGGTCATTCGAAGACGGCGCGGCTCTCGAGGGAAGAGCAGTTAGCGCAAGTTTGCCGTTATCTCGACCAGTTAGTGTGTAGCACCACTAGCACTAGCACCCCTGAGCACCCGGCAGGGCCAAGGTGCTACGGACGTGCCTCGGACGCTCGCCAACTGCGGACGGCCTGTAATCCGTAACCGTGCAAAAGTCGACATTTCATAATTACAATATCAGCTGTATTTTAACCCGGCTGCGTACACTATTAATCTTGGATGAGGTGACAAAGTGCCTAGAAAAAATATCATTATTTCCGTTTATTATATTAAGATCATAATTTGGTCAAATTTCTTGAAGGCAAATCTCCTAACAGCATAAATTATCCAATCTTACGAGTAGTTAGTGTAGCACTATCCGGCAGGCTTAAGGTGCTACGTGACGGTCGCTCCCAACTGATGCCACATGCAAATCTCGTAATTCCAATTATGAAGGGTCCTTGGTGGAGTTATCGACGAACATAACTATAATATTGTATACTTACCTACCCATACCTTTAAAGTAACCAGAATAAAACAAATTACAACGTCTTCCTTCACTGTTTCCTTACTTTTCCGGACAGATTGGGAAGCACTGGGGACTCTTAATTGGTAAACTAGATGGATATTTGCAACAAAATTATATTACCTAGATTTCAAAAATCTAAATTCAAAAATATTGTCAGTACTTATCTGTTTTACATGTTTACACTTAACGCGTCGATTGAACGTCAATTATTTCAATAACCCGTCGCTTCGATGAACAAAATCTCTAACAATATTCATGTGCAAGAAGAACGTCCCACTTATTTACCGTACACCATAATTTGCCCCGACTCGCGTTCGTGCAAAGAGTGTGAAGCCCCAATTTGCTCGCTAGGGCGCCGCCGGGGATCAAATCTCACGCCGATCCCTCCCTGTAATAAGCCAGCGCCGTCTTAGACCATTGCAGGGCCCGTGGTCACACAAGACTGGAGCCCTAATAATACCACGCTTGTCATCAAACCCGGTGTCATCGCTGTTATGTTGTCACTTTTCAAAAGCCAGAAAGTCGCTAATAAATGCACTTTTTTAACATTTTCGTTGGGTTAACATCTAGATATCCAAAATAAAAAAGCATGCTTCTACCTCCGGTTGATAGAAGGGAGGACTGTACCCAGCAGTGGGACGTATATACGTAGGCTATTGATATTATGTTATGTAAGCTAATATACCGGCCTTTCAGGGCCCCCGTGAGAATGGGGCCCTATGCACGGGCCCCATGTTTCCCGTTAGACGGTGCCGCCTGTAATGACGGGCTGATACTGCTTTGTCATTGAAATTACTCCAGCCCGTAACAAAGTGGGTCGCATATTAAATTACACGCCGCGATACGTCACCTGTCACCTGACGATCTCGCTAAATTGAACTCCTTCTGATAGAAAGTATAGGTACGCACATTATTGCCTATATAATCCCTGTCGAGATATACAAATACTTAATAGTGTAGATCAATTTTCGTAGCTAATTAAAATCTGAGTTAGTTGGTACAGATTTCTTTCAAGTTAATAGCGTAACGTGAGAATGGTTATATATACTTACTTCACTTCTAATAATAATGTATATGTCGGAGTTAGTTATGAATAAAGAAGAGAAATTGATCAAATTAGACACTATAATGAAGTTGCAACACTTCCATCATGAAGTTGCAACGCTCCGACGTCAGGTGGCGTACGAGCAGAGCGGAGTGAAGTCGGGAGTCACTACAGAGTCGTCGTGTCGAGCGGACGTGTACTGCCGTTCTAGTCGGGCAGTCTACCGCGAACCATCGTCATGAGCAGACGTGTCGAATAATTACGAGGAGTGCTATAGTCGCTCACCTATAACTTGTAGGGACGTCAAGAAAGTGTGATCGGAAAAGAGTACCTAGCAAGTACGTTCACATGTCCCGATGATTCGGTCCGAATATAGGAACCATGGGTGGTGGAGGGCAAGTAGAGGGCGAGTAGCCCCTTCGCGCTAACGTCCTTATGCGCGCTAGATAACGAGAGACTGTGTAACCGTTACGAATACCGTGACGTTGCCGTGAGTGTGTACCTTATGCTGTGAGTTTATTTAATCGTGATACAAAAACTATGTGGAAGTAAATAAAATGATTGTGATACTGATGACGGCCATTATTGTCTTCTAACGCCCACCCTCCATTCTGATGATGATGTTACGACCGACCGACCCCACTGATACGACATCAGAAGTGGGATTAGTGGACTTGGATGAAGACAACGTGATGCGACGTTCACAACAAGACAATGCAAGTTTCGATTATCACAATCAGAAGAAGATTATGATGATTATCACATTCGTGTGACCACGTGATGAAGATGTAGTGTCATGCCTGAATTTGGAGATGGACCTGAATTTTAAGTGACCTGGACCTTGTTAATGATCGACATCACTACATGCCGTAAGATATGATGGCGTGAACATCACAATATGTCCATACTGTGTGCAGTCGTGTTTGAAAATTATGGAACCTGAAATTGAAAACTGTTATTACGGTGAGTCGTTTTCATACTGGAACCTTATTGTTGTTGACTTTATTGCTATGTGAATTTCCGTTTCTAATAATGAGGAAATTGTTTTTTAAAAAAAACAAAATTGACGAGACACATTGTGTCAATCCGTGTCAATCATACCGCGTTTTCCAATCTGTTTTCATCATTGTCAAATCTTTGTATTTTGGTTTAAAAATATTTCGAATTGGTGTAGACACGCTTAACCTGCGTGGTTAAAGTTGTATTTTCTCACTCCAAGCGGGTGGAGGTTAGTCATGATATGATGTCTTGTTAAATAACGTGTTTTGTAATCTACCGTCATTCATCAAATGTTTCAATATTCAACATTCTTTATTGTAATCTTTTTAAACTGATTGAAAGAAAGTCATGTGAATACGATAATACAGTGAATTCTTTTGTTTCATGTCATAATTTGTCACGTGGTTCGGCAACTGGTGGATTGCAAGCGGCGATGCAAGTGGCGCGGGCTGAGCTGCAGCCGTGTAAAGTGATGACATCACGGCAGCGCATTGTATAACAACGGGACTTGTGGAAGACCTAAACCATGTCACAAGACCAGTGGTTGATCTTTTATTGGAAATTCTTATAAGTCCTGGTGAGTCGTATCTGTTTTACCTGATTTGAAAGATGGAAAGTTTTAATAGGATACAAACGAATATAGTGCAGAAAGTTGTCTTTTGTTAACTTTAGTTAAATTGGAAATCGTAATGAAGTGAAGTAAACATTGCGAAGTAAAATGATTTGGATTATGATTAAATGAAATAGGCTAGGAAAATGCCCGAAACAGAGTAAATCATTAGTGAGAAAATTGGAGCAAAACATTCTAAATGATGATCATACCGAATCAGTAATTGTGTAAGTGCGGTAATATTTCCTCGAGGTGTTGGTCGCTACATTGTGACTTTATGACTTGTGTGTGTGAGAGCAGGGTGCTCTGTCGTTTTGTGGTCGTGGACCATGGTGGCCATCCCGGGAGGGGATGTTGTGACTCATGACTGTTTTGTAGCGTAACCGCAGTTTGGGGAGGAATATTACAGCCTGTTGTGCTTTGCAGTAGATGTGTAATGTTGGTTGATTTAATTGAGCAATGAAAGCTATGATTGACCTGTTTCGGAGCAACTCTGATAGGAAGCTGCGCACTTGTAGTGTTCGGGGCTGCAGCCACTTTTGTGCTGCTCGTCTTAGAAACTACAGGTATGCGGTCGAGGCCTGGATGTCATGTTGACTTTGTATTTGGTCATGACATTGTACCTGAATCTAAGTCAAGTTGACTTCCGGTAGAATTAGTCAAACTACACGAATTAGAAATTAGTGATGTAGAAGAAATTTGTAACCCATGGACCACTATTCTACCAACTAAAATGTAAAGTTTGTGTGCTAGCTGTGTTGAGATATCGTCACTTGGTGCAAGTGGCATGAGTTGCTGTCGCTCGATTTAGGTGGCAGTAACGACTGTGTTGGGATATCGTCACTTGGTGTAAGTGGCATGAGTTGCTGTCGCTCGATTTAGGTGGCAGTAACGACTGTGTTGGGATATCGTCACTTGGTGTAAGTGGCATGAGTTGCTGTCGCTCGATTTAGGTGGCAGCAACGATTGTGTTGAGATATCGTCACTTGGTGTAAGTGGCATGAGTTGCTACCGCTCGATTTAGGTGGTAGTGACGCCTGGTTGTGAGATATCGTCACTCAGTAGAGTGGCATGAGTTGCTACCGCTCGATTTAGGTGGTAGTGACGCCTGGTTTTGAGATATCGTCGCTCAGTAGAGTGGCATGAGTTACTATCGCTCGTTTAGGTGATAGTAACGACAGACGTGTAAAGAGTAATTGGATTTTCAAGTTTGGTTGTTTATAGTGTGTGAATACTGGTCAATGGTCCGTTTACCGTGTCGGAGTAGTTGATTTATCATGATGTAATGTGAACTCGTGTAGAGTCACGAGTAGAGCTCATGTAGAGTCACGAGTAGAGCTCATGTAGAGTCACGAGTAGAGCTCGTGTAGAGTCACGAGTAGAGCTCATGTAGAGTCACGAGTAGAGCTCATGTAGAGTCACGAGTAGAGCTCATGTAGAGTCACAAGTAGAGCTCATGTAGAGTCACAAGTAGAGCTCATGTAGAGTCTCATGTTAGGTCAGGAATGACCGAGCGAACTTGGATACTGTGCTGTGGTATGTTGTTTCAGATTCACACACGAGGACGTGTGTCGCGCAGGATGGCCGTGTCGGAGTTAGTTATGAATAAAGAAGAGAAATTGATCAAATTAGACACTATAATGAAGTTGCAACACTTCCATCATGAAGTTGCAACGCTCCGACGTCAGGTGGCGTACGAGCAGAGCGGAGTGAAGTCGGGAGTCACTACAGAGTCGTCGTGTCGAGCGGACGTGTACTGCCGTTCTAGTCGGGCAGTCTACCGCGAACCATCGTCATGAGCAGACGTGTCGAATAATTACGAGGAGTGCTATAGTCGCTCACCTATAACTTGTAGGGACGTCAAGAAAGTGTGATCGGAAAAGAGTACCTAGCAAGTACGTTCACATGTCCCGATGATTCGGTCCGAATATAGGAACCATGGGTGGTGGAGGGCAAGTAGAGGGCGAGTAGCCCCTTCGCGCTAACGTCCTTATGCGCGCTAGATAACGAGAGACTGTGTAACCGTTACGAATACCGTGACGTTGCCGTGAGTGTGTACCTTATGCTGTGAGTTTATTTAATCGTGATACAAAAACTATGTGGAAGTAAATAAAATGATTGTGATACTGATGACGGCCATTATTGTCTTCTAACGCCCACCCTCCATTCTGATGATGATGTTACGACCGACCGACCCCACTGATACGACATATATTTCTTCTATGCTGTTCTGGGAGCATATAAAAAACATAGAACACGTTCAGCTGCTTCTCTTCCCGGGCATGTCGTAAAAACCGACAGAGGGATTGTGTCCTCTAACATGATGGACTAATGTTATGGGCGATAGGCTGATCCCTTATCACCATAAGGTTCATCATATCCATCTTTGGACTTCGTATCAACAGTGGCTGCAAGTTGTCTTTGATTACTTGTGGCTCTGCCCACCCCATTAGGGATTACGGGCGTGAGTTTATGTATGTATGTATGTATGTAATAATAATGTAAGTACATACCAAAAAAAATCATTATTCATCAGGAAACGGTTTATTAAATCCTACATTTGGAGCACAGCACTCTATGCAAATGAATCGTGGACTATGACACAGAGACAGAGAGAGGTTGGAACCGTTTGAGATGCAATGTTGGTGAAGGATGGAAGGTATAAGCTGATATGGTATCAAATGAAAAAGTGCTGGAGAGAGTTGAAGAAAAAAGAACCAAAATAGATACTTTAGAGAACCGGAGAGGAAATACGTACGATTGGCCACCTGATACGACACGATTCATTTATAAAGAACATCATAGAAGGAAAAATTTAAGGAAAAAGAGAAAGGGGTAGAACTAGGAGAACATTTATGTAACAAATAAAAGTGAAGGTGCAGATCGTATCATATCAGGAGGTGAAGGATTTGGCAGAGAGAAGAGAGGAATGGCGATTACTCCACCGACAAGAGCGCAGCTCTTAAATAACGAGAGAGAGATACGTAAACCTGTATGTAGGTATATTAAGGTATATAGGTATGTAAGTCAAAAGTAAAGTCAACTCTGTGAAGTCTGTGAATCCCCACTAAGAACGCTCTTTGACACCGCCCGAGGGTTGGCAATGATATTTCCGCAAAAAAGCCAAACATATTAGGCCGCATACGAGAAATATTGTAATCGGATTCTTTGTACATTTCTCTGAAAAACATACGAGGCTTTTTTTTCTGAATGAAAAATAACAGACCTATACTGATTCGCTTTTTAATTGCGTTTTGTTTTGTCACCAAGACAGCTGAAATCAATTCAAGTAATTCTGGTATAATTGGCTCGGTTACCAGAGATTCCTATGAAGGTACCCAACATACGAGTGCCTTCAGTAGGACAGTATGGTGCAGTATGCTCCATGCCGACTTCATTCCTGATGATTAAAAGACGGACCTATATTACACTAGGGCTAGCCTATACATAATCGTGAAATATGTGGAGTTTTAATAGAGCTAAGAAATTTTTAAGTCAGTAAGTACCAAAAAAATATACCTCCAATCAAAAGACGCTTGGAGTTGAATCTCCAACCCGAAGTACCCAACAATCAGAAACTGATATATAAACAATAAAATAAATCCAGTTTACCTACCTTATAGCTACATTCAACGTTATCTAATAGTCATTCTTTGTCAGAGCAAATAGGGTGATTAGTGGGAGGAGGAACAAAGAGAGGTCGGGTGGGCCATCCATCACGCTGGCGTGCAGTTGCCGACGTGTGCAAGTAATTGATAACCTCCGACTGCAGCCGGACCCAGATGCTGCGTCCTACTCACACAAAAACACTTTGTAAGAAGTCTCGAGCACAATGAGAACGGAACCTTTTACACAGAACGTCAGGAAATTGAATAGAGGCGATACATACATAAAAGTATAAAACGTCGACCGAAATACGTGCGTATAGTTAGATGTATCAAATGTGATTGACTACTGCGGTTATTCTCCATCAACCAGTGTTGCAACAGCAGTGTGGTAATAAATGCTCCGTACCCACTCCATTCGATTAGAGAACTCCTCCTTAGACAACCTCATAAATATATTTAAGTACTTTCATATGACTGCCTTCAATCAGCAGATTTCCCTGAAGATTCGTAGGTATAAATCTTATGTCCTAGAAGAAATCAAAGTATACCTGTCGGCCGCTATCGCTAATTAATTAACTTCCAGACATTTCCTGGCAGGAAATTGTTTCATGTGGAGTATGAGTGTGCCGTCGTATCTAATTTCGCTTAGAGATAAGTAGAAGGTGAAACTAGGGAGCGAGTATCTGCCCTCACATGTTATACTGGAGTTTAAAACTTTGTTTTCCTAGTTTGTAGATCGATAGAACTTCGTCGTTCTACATCCAGGATTCGAGAAACCGCGGAAATACCTGAGAAAATAGTAAATAGATGCTCAACTTCACTGACATTTCAAAAGAACCAGGTTATGACTTGTAACTTGATCTTAGTTTAAGTACTTATATAAATTCATTTTGACATTTTATTAGAATATTATCTTCTCTTCGCAAAAAAAAAACTCCGTAAGTCAAAAATAACATCTGCATCATAATTGTACTCTAGTCATATTTTGGACACTCGAGACCATACTGAGTTTAACATTCGAAGTCATAAAATGAATTGACACAATTGCATTGCACAGAGTATTCGTTGCCCACAGTGAGCCGCATTCGAGCGGTATAATTTGTTTCACTAGAAATTCACGAGCAGTTTGCATTCGATACGGAACGACTGTCTTTCTTTATTCCCTCGCTAGTGAGAAATAGAATCCGAGAAATTAGAGACGTAGGTATCGTGTGTGATGGTAACAATGTCGGTGTGATTTACCCGGAACGAAACACGAGACATGAATTCAAATCGACACTGACTCAATACAATACAGGCCGGAATTTGAACAATATCCCCATATTTCAAACGGATCCCGCCTGAATATTACACCGATAGAGCTCTTGTGTGCTTACGTGACTTAAGTAGGTACCTACGGCTACGCCACGTTGTATGCTTATGGTGCTATTTACACGAAATATCTATAAGTACTATACTATCGATTGGTAACCGACTCGAGTGACTGGTAAGTGCGGATTTAAGTACTATTGACTTAGGACGGTGCCTTCTTAAGAATTAGCTGCCAATTAAAGAAGACTCTTGTAGCAATAGGAGTTGTGGGGGATTTTATTAAGATAGGTATTTATTTTTTCATCGTAATTTTGTTTAGCTATGTTTATTTTGTTTAAGGAGAGCCGACCCTGGTATAAGCGGGACAAGGCTTAGGAAGAGAGGGAGAGATAAATTATAATTTCAACAAAAATAAAATGATTATTATAGTAATATAACGACCTCCGTGGTCCAGTGGTTGAGCGTTGGGCTTACGATCCGGAGGTCCCGGGTTCGATTCCCGGTGGGTACATGGGGGCAGATCACCAGATTGTCCGAAAGTAAGATGACCAGTGCTTCGAAAGGCACGTTAATCCGTTGGTTCCGGTTACTACTTATTGAAGTAAGTAGTCGTTATATGAGCCATGTCAGGGGCCTTTGGCAGCTCAATAACCCTGACACCAGGTTTGATGAGGTTGGTACTCCACCTCACAACCAACACGATAAGAAGAAGATCGTAATATTATGGAATTTCGCTAGGAAACACCATAGCCTTAGGTTGATATGTGACCTAACATGGATCGGGCTAGTTCTCCCTTGGGGTTGGAAGGCCAGAGAGACAGTCACTTCTTCAAATCTTCAGGTTAGACAAAAACTGAATATCAAAAATATATTTAAGCTGCACCCAACAAGCGTTCACAACAAGTCTTAAGTGGTTATGTGAGAGTTTCCCCACTTGCAACAACTAAGCCTTGTAGTGTGTTTCATATCGGCTTTCACGTTTATACCAACTTCAAACAATTCTTTGAAGCAAAAATCTATTTTAGATGATTCTCACATGACGTCATGCACCGGTTACTTCAGAATAAATCCAGCTTCAAACTGTGTTATCATAGAATGAATTTATTTTAAAACGAACTTTATATAGGTACAATACAGCTCAACGGCTATCATGAAAATAGCGAATAAAGACAAACATCTCATTCTCATAAACCGTAGTTGCTATTCCATGCCGTTGGGTACCAGTCTTTGGATGAAATGGCAAGTCAAGGCACCCATAACAATAAGGATTCAATGTCCACCAATCACGATCAAGTATGGGAATGGTACGAGTGTCCTTTCTGTCCGGGACAGGGGCTAAGAGGGGGACATCGCAAAACATGATAGCGTCACTGCAATTGTACCACACAGTTCATGCAGAATATAGTGTGAATATAACGTGCTGACTGTGAAACAATGGATACTTATTCATAGCGGGAATATAGGTTAAAGATGAATGTGTTGGACGTTCGATGCCGGAACGTAAAACTCGTTGTTATTTTTTTGTAATTTAGCATTCGATGAAGTGCGGGAACATATCGAATATGTACAGTCATAAGCAATATCATGTACCCACTTTAAAACCCTGTCGCATTATCACATTTAGCATTTAATGGGACTTACGGTTTAATTTGTCAAAAAAGTTAATGTGACATGGTTTCAAATTGTATACATATTAGTGCTCGTGACCGTACCAAGCATTATGGTATGTATATTCCATTGTGTCGCATGGTATAAGAAAACAAGGTAAGTAATATAATTTCATATTAGGCAAAGCTGACACCATCATAGTGTTACCATGGATATTTCCAACATTCTCAAATCCTTAGCGTTATACCGTCTTCCATGGAGTCCTTTTACCTATCCTGAAGATTTGACAATTCCGCTTTTTTACAGAAGGGTCTTCCTGTCTGACCCGAAAGGAAAACTATCTCAATATAGGTTAGGTCACATAAGTAACTATATAGTTTTTTATTGGTAAGTACTTACATAATAGATTCATTTATATAGTGACAAGTGACTTGAACTGGTTCATGTGATATGAGCTTTCAGCAACACTGGCCTCCGGCAGACCGGGGGAGTGGTGAATTAACTTGACAGTTTTAAAAATATATTATTCTTTTTTAATTATTACGTGAAAAATAATTCCGTGACATCAATAATTTTAGAGCAGAAAAAGAATAAAATAAATTTATTGGGCCAAAACATAAAAATTTGATTTAATGTTCCTCACACGATGCATAAAACAGCTACTGCAATTTCCACAAGATTCTTAGTCAAACATGTCCAACTGAAATGTGATGCAGAAGTGATTTTAAAATTCCGAGTGTGCCGTAGTGTGGACGCGGTGGGGTAAGACCGGTTTTAAATTTTAAAGGCTGCATTGCACTGCTGCGACACTGACAGCTGCGGCGCGCGCCATACGTTTTTATTTTATTGTGATCCGATGTGCAAACTCGAGCGACGCGACATTTTTATACAACATCCAATTTTAAAGCAAACGAACACGTGCATATGGCAGATACGAGCATACTTCTCTCATATTGCTTTATCGTTGGAAAAATTTCACCGTCTCATTTTCTTCTTGGAAATGTAACGATGCTACGCCATTGCTAGGACGGCGTAGCTCGCTACGGTGTGTAAATTCTTCACAAAGTTTTAAAATGAGAAGCTCATGTAAATTCATACGCTCTATAAGCTTGACTATGTAATTATTTGTAAATTAATAGTATAACTATTCCATACCCTACTTTGAGATTCGTCATAGGTACGCTTTGTTTGTGAAAAGACAAATTATAAATTGTTAATAATCAAAAACTAAGTATGACTTAACGATTCCTTGACCTTTATTCAAGAGGTAGATCTTGGTACTTCGTATACAGTTTTGGAGAGCAAAGAGGGCGAGGTAGCTCTTAAAAGTTCTCCCGATTTTCGATAACGAGATAGCAGGACGAACCGAGCTGAGTTTAGATACTTCAATAGAACACTAACTTTACTTGATAGACGCTTGTAGTTTCAAGTTAGACGGTGAATCTATTGATAAGTTTATAACGATAAACCAGAGATAACTTCAACACAATCGATATACAGATCGAGGTGAAAAACTTAACATAGCAACCTTCTATTGTAACATAACATAACATAACAAATACTTTATTGCTTTTTTACTTTATAAGTTATTTTTATATAACATGAATTCCTTTTCAAAACCTTCGTCTCTTATTATTTATCTTATTCCCCTTAGAGTTCGTTGAAAGTAGAAATAACAGTTTTTAAACAATAATATTTTTCATCCGTAGAGAAAGGAGCTCATAAAATAAAAAGGTAAGTTATCATGCTGGGAGAGCGATCGGCTGTTTTGAAACAAAACACCTGTATTGTTATTGTAAGAGCAGAGTTTGTAAAATATCTACCTGTACGTTGAAGGTTCACAGTTAGAGTTTCTTCGAGCAAACAAATTCGCATTACGGCACGGCCAGAGTTCATGCAATTTAACTTTTTGCTGAGCGGCCCCGACCAACTTCCTCTGTCACGGCTTATTCGATTAAGTGCTGGAACGTTGAAATCGTACAATAGTATTTTTCATAAAATTCAGATTTGGCACGAACGAAACTTCGTAATTAAATTTCGTGCTGCATGCCTCGTGCGTGCGTGCTTTTTAGCAGCGAATCTTAGCAATAAGTACATTTTCATAGTTGTCACCACGCCATCTTAAGTATCCTCGATATAGGTAAGTACCCATAATCTTCATCTAGAAGGACGGAGCACGATCTTTTTTTATTACAACGTTTTTAAGACTTTTCGACTTTCATTACATACATAATCTCAATATATATCATCCTATTGACTATAATTGGCCTTTCATATGTCTCTCTCCAACTTCGATATGACTGCGTGGTATATTCGCAATTTTCTTCTGGTTTTACACAGTAAATGGAATAAAATTTTCAATCTTTCCTTCCGTAAAGCACTCAAAGGAGCTGAATATAAAATAATGTTAGAAAGTACCTACGTACCTAACAAAAGAAGCACTCTACGTGGTTCGTATCGACACTTCATCTCAGTAGATCTCGTGAAAGGCGACGCAATAATGTCGCCTTTTGCTGCACGCCTTGCTTCAATCTGGTGGTGGAGGAACGTATGGTATTTTCTTTTTCATTTTTGACTCGACGTTTACTTTGCATTGAACGGCATACGTCAGCCAAAGAATGCATGTTTACCTACAATCATACGTCATTATCATCAACTTACTTCCAGCGAAGTAATTAACACCATATGCGGCAAATCTACAATAAGTCACGTCAAAATATATATATATTATATTGAAACGTTATTGAAAACTATGCATCATGAACATAAAATAACGAATCATCACATCTTTATGCCCGAAAGGTAGGAGGTGTATAGCATATCCCGTGTAATAAAAAATAGGTAATAGAGGGCAAGTTGAAAAATACCTGATATATATTTTCTATGGTCCAAACATTAATTAAGTCATAAAATCGAATTCAGTGGTTTAGACTCGAGCCGGGATCCCAACCCATGATATAAGCCACGCACTCTCAGAAAAGGGTTATCACGGATCCCACTATGGGTTATTCTACCCCAATAGCATTTTAGAGAATAGTGCCTAGTATACTCCGTCAAATATAACTTGATCAGTTTAGCAGCAGGCCAAAAATATGGGGTAATAATACGAAAAAGAATGGCGACCACGTGTCGGACGACGCTCAGTTGGTAGGCCGCGGGAAGCCGCTGGATGCGGGCAGCGCAGGACCGATTGTCGTGGAGATCCTTGGGGGAGACCTATGGCCAGCAGTGGGCGTCGTACGGCTGATAATGAATACGAAAAAGCCATATCAATCTGATTGAGTTATATTTGTCAGAGTAAGATAGTTGGACGTGTTTTTCATTTGTTTTAAATAATAATAATAACGTATATTTCAGGCAAACCCTCTGGTTCGCGGAGGTCCGGGTTGATCTACGGACAAACCACGATACATATACATTTAAGAATAAAAAACACAGAATATAAAATGTACTACATGGGTGCCGTAGTCCACCTTAAAAAGGCCAGGGTTCAGCGATAACTTGCCGAGAAGAGAATACTGCCAATACCTTCAAGCTTCCTCCAACGCGCTTGACTTTTGACCGCCTTCGCTGACGTGTTTACATGCATACTGCAATCCTACAAAATTACATCTAGAACCATTTACAGGCTATTTCTTTGTTAAGTTCAATTTTCTAGAAACTTGTGCTATTCTTTTTGAAAGAAATTGTAATCTCACTTATTATATGAATAGTTGTGGTTCACGTTTCATTGTTCTTACCCTGTTGATCCACAGTAACAAAACTTAACATAAGTTGACGACCATATCCCAAATAGGGTACTTGAAGGTAGCTAAATCTATCGCAAGATTAACTAAGTACCGACGCCTCATCGAGTTTTCTGTTACACTAACGTGTTAGATGGTGAGCTATATCGCTGTCTATAATGATCGAGTCACGTTAGTGAAGACTGCACTTAAAATTTTACGTAATATTAAATGTACTATATTTAATGGAAGTACTTAACTGAATTACTTTTCTATTTACTATCATATTAAGACATTTCTTAAATTATAAAGTGATACGGACTGTTGTGTGGTATTGACATAAACACACACACACAAATACACACACACACACACACACACACACACATACACACACACACATAAACACACACACACACACACTGTCTCTTCTTTTTTTTTTCCTTTGGCATCCTCTTTATATTTTACTAGGTATGTAATTATGTGGATAGCTGTAATTGGTCTTACATATTGTAAATGAAATCATACATTGTACAATTAGATATAAGACTGTTGTTGTCCCAAATAAAATAAAATAAAAAATAAAAGTAAAATTGAACGTTTAAAATTGGCGCAGCGATAATGCACATATCTTGCACTTTTTGAGCGTACCTCCTTGATTTTTATATTGAGGGCATGTCATCATTATCTCCATAACGCATTTAGCCCATATGCTAGCGTTAACCATCATCATCACCAGCCAATTAACGTCACGGGGCACGGGCCTTCCCTATGGATGGATAGGGAGATCGGGCCTTAAACAACCACGCGGGCCCAGTGCGGATTAGTGGTTATTAACGACTGCTAATGCAGCCGGGACGACTTAACGTGCCTTACGAAGCACGGAGGAGCTCGAGATGAAAACTTTTTTTTGTGGTCACCCATCCTATGACCGGCCTTTGCGAAAGTTGCTTAACTTCAACAATCGCAGACCGAGCGCGTTTACCGCTGCGCCACCGAGCTAGCGTAAGCGTTAATCATATGTGGCATTAAATAAAAAAAGATCTACTTATAAAGTAATACCAACATGGCCACCGCCCTTACCTTGTCTCAGCGATAGTAATCAATTTGAAGGTAGAGAAGTGTATCGTCCATGGCCTACAGAAGTTCTCGCAGTAAATTGTCCCCACTCTATCTACGAGCTCGTTAGCAGCGACACCCCCCCCCCCCCTTCATCCCAAATACGACTAATTGAATTCCATTCATTACAACATGCACCACCGTGTTGCTCAATGTTTTCTTTCCATTTCCGCTGATGTTTCGTTTTCGTAATTGAACAAGGGCGCTCCGTGATCGATATAGAATCTCGAGTGATCAAGGAAAAGTACTTTGTATTCGATACATACGTTGTTCATACCATACATAGATAATAAACCACCCACGTGTGACATACGCAGTACAGTTATAATTCATAAGAATTTGCGTGAAGATGTATTCTGAAGTTTTTTCGCGGTTTAAGCGCACTTCATTTTCACACAACAGAAACATGTCAATTTCTAATAAAACAGATTATACATTCATCAGGGAAGGGTGATATAAGCCTGTAACAACCACGCGCACGTTGATTACCGACTTGTACATATTTTATTTAGCACTCTCCAGGCTACGTGCGCCACATACTCGCTCGGTGATCTCAATCGAGCCTCGACCCACAAAGGTCAGCTTCAGCCGAGCCAACTCACGTCCGTATTATCATAACCAAATTTGCGGGCACCCACAAAATGCCATACACAGCTCGGTCCCAAAAAAACACGCAAAACTTTTCCTCCCCATCGATAAAAAGCTGCACTTTTCACGCGACAAAATCAAATTCTCCTAACAAACTGTCAAAATTGACCCATGAAAATAGCTGTCGCCTGAAAGTATTGGATTGGTTCGACATGAATTTATAATTTAAACGTTTATTCTCGCAGTATACTGAGCGCGTGCCTATTGCGTGGTTCAGTGAATACTGGTTTTATATTGCGACACTCCAAATAAACGACTTTAATATGCAGTAGATAACACGAACGCACAACGGATAAACTAGTCCTATAATAATCGTACATTAAGCTTAATATCTGTAACAAATACATGCTGGGATCAGATATTATCAGTACTGCATATTACAACAGATTGCCGCCGAAAATTATGTGGTTGTTGAAAATATGGACACCTACCCTATTTTATGGCGGAATATTCCAGTACATAACTATCTATTTCCTGATACATTAAATACCAACAACACGTGTTTCGTTTGTTGTTTATACAATATATTATGTATATATTTGTTAAGTTAAACATGCTACTAAATGCTAACATGCTATATGTGTAGCATTCTCCATGCTACTTTAACTATATACAAGTAGAATAAATGTTGTCATTAATGTGCATTCATGATCATAATCCATCATATTAAATTTGTAAACAAAAACAAAGTAAAGTATCTAATTTATTCAATTGTGTTTACAAGATATCGATAATTAGGTACCTACATACCACGAGCACGTCTCCCTGTTAAACGACTGCTAGCGTTTCCATAGTGTGCTAATTCGAGATTCCCCTCGCGACAGCGGGAGCAAGCCGTCCCGAATATTTGCAATTAGATTACCTCCACCACAGATTCAAATTATTAGATGTGATGTTGGACGTGAACATGCACGCGTGCCACGTCACACGTCCTGCATCCTAACACAACGGCACGTGACGGGTAACACGTTACGCGCTATTTAGGTCATTGTTGTCTAAACAACATCATACACCGTAATAAAGCTGAATTACGACTTTAATTACACATAGTCGTAATGTATGTATATTTATGTACGTATGTATAATGAAATGCGTAATACACAACTAAGCTATTTCTGCACAAAACTAATTTTTGCTAAAATGCAAATGCGATGGAAACAAGGACTTTGTTTTTCAAATTCCTAAGCCGTCCCTTACGTTTTACCTGCGTCACGAAGGAGCGCCAAATTAACATAATACGCCCAACCCTTACGCATGTTTCGCACAATCGGAAAAAGTTTTTACTTCAAGCGAATACGAGTATACAACACTAGTTGAATAAATTATAAGTCTCTTTAGCATCCATTAGGCAGGTGATGGAGAGACTTGGAAAGTAATACAGGCCTGTGTAAGGGCAAATTGCTGCTCTTCGCACGGCGGGTGTTCCCCGAGTGATTTGGCAAATGTTGACGTACTTAACTAGAGGACGAACAAACAGTGTGATACACACACGGCGCCAGCCGACACCGACGCAGGTGATTCATTATGCATACGAGATACACAGAGTGGCCGCTAACGAAACTACTTACTCAGGTAACTAGGGTCACGTAAAGACGAAGCGTTGAAGTCAGTCTCTTAAAGTTTTAATAGGTAACTCGTTTATTACAGAGTACTAAATATCCTTTTAAGAATAGCTTGGAACTTTGTTTTGAATAAATGGCAAAGTAACAATTAAGTAACTGTGGAACGTCCGGAAATTGGCACCAAGAGAGAGCTGCAAGATGACAAATACCGACCCGGTGGAAAATTGAATTAGATGCTTCATTTTTCACTTTTAAGTACCTACTTTTTGACACTGACACAAGTAACTAACAAATGTACCGCCCGCACAAGGTTATCTTCGTTGGTACTGTAAATAGATACCAGCTTTTCTACTTAAAGTTCATAAAACAAAAATTGTTGCTCCATCATAATTTTCCTTGACATTTTTTTCTCAAAGGTAATCTTACAAACTTGAGGAAGTTCCCTTAAAAAATGTTAAAGCTGAGTACTGGTTAAAAATTCATAGCGAAGTAAACACGTGACTGAGGGAATTCAAGTGTAGAGGGTTTAAATGAGAGAAATCTCTGTGATTTAAATTAATCTTTCTTTCTAGATAAAATGTTTGATTGCTATACGAATAAAGTCATACCTACATGCGCGCAAGTAAGCCAGAAGGCGGTTAGCCCGATGTTTAGTGCGAGTTTAACAGTTAAACCATGCAGGGAACTTGCAAGTCTTAAGTTAATTCTGTTTCTTACAAGTTTTAGTTGCAACGTACGTTGTAAAATGCGCTCAAACTTTAAACTCCACGGGTGGGAGAAATTGTCACAGATAATCAACTTTATAGAAATAGAGTCTGCATATCAAACAATAAAAAGAAAATATCCGCTCCGGAACCCTTCCGGTGCCGCCTGTTTTTTTAGCTTTAGTTCACTGCATCTGTCAACCCAGAGTACGCGCCACGAGGGGGAGTCCCGCGGATTTTAATGGAACTAATTGACAAGTCATATTATTCTATGCAGATACTGTTACACTAGCGCCATGGCCGCGGGACTTCTTTTGCGGCATGGATTCTAGTAAAACATTTTCTTTTTGTTTATGATATCGTGAAATACCACTACTTATAACTTTATTTTCGTTAATAAACTTAAAATAAACGCTTATCCCTACCGGGATAAGTAGAGCTACAAGCTGTCAAAAAACTTTCCTATCACTTTTGATATTCGTGACATATTTCTGACTGGTAAGTATTTGGTGTTACTAAGTGTGGCTGTTGGTTGACTTCTGGAAAATTGTGGTCAAGCGCACCCCTAAAGGAGGCGTGAGCGTTTGTTTACAGTACACACTCATTAATGTATATAACTTGAAACCCCCCCCCCACCCCACCCCCCCTCAACACCTGATTAATTGAATCCAAGTTCGATCAATCAACGTCAACAATTAAGAATTTATAATCGCCGGAGACGAAATTAAATCAAGCCCACACATTCTGATCTGGCCCCGAACGGAACCTATTGGCCTTGGGACGATCGCACGAGACCTTACCCTTCAGTTAAACTATAAATCCAATTACTTACTTATAAAATAGCTTCACAGCTATCAAAGCTCCATCATCTTAATAATACTTAAAAAAAACTGTCATATTCAAGTTTTCGAAATTATCATTTTAAACTCAGTAACTTGTGCTAATCTGAAAACAAAAGCACTCTCGGCAAAGCAAGAATTATTTTACTTATCGAAACTATACCAGTGAATACTTCATTGTACCTAAACATATATTTAAATTTGAAGTAGCTCATCAAGAAATGTTAGTTCACAGCAAGAGAGCTTTATCCAAAGTATGTGTACTTACGTAAATATAACCAGTGCAAATTAAATAAACATCTTGCATAAAGGGGATTGCATATGCTGAGAGACTATTTAATTCGCACAGGTCATAGGTAAGTTACACCGGCGTAATTACACAGTGCAGCAAAGTGTCAGGTTAATTAAAGGAAGTTCGCTCCAGTACGGGGTACTACGGCTAGAGTAGTTGGGCTCACTCCGGACGCACGGCATGGTACGAGCCACGATATTGCATGTCTCAGGGTATTATATACCGCACGCCACTGTTCCTTACGTATCAACTGCTTCTCATAGCGGTAACGGGTTGGACAGGACAGCGGGTAATGTAACAAATGTGTTGGGAAAAAATATGGAATGTGAGTAAAAACGGAGCCGTGGTACGCTTGACTCTCATTGTGAGGTCGTAGGTTCGAATCCCACTAACGTTCTAAACCAATGATTTTCGAATTTGTTTATTAATCCATGTTTGGAGCATAAATGATTATCACGTGCTTAGCCTTAGAAAAAACCCACATTCCCGTGAAATACGTTTATCAATCAATCAACAATATTTTATTGCACAACGACATATACAAAGGACATAAACATACGAATAAAAACATAAGTACTTACAAGTAAGTTTATGTATGTGGTCAAGGTATGTGGATGTCGCCTAACCTGTATTGGACTGGTTTTGCTTCGTGCTTCTTGTTAGAAGGCCAGTCGTTTCTGTAAAAATCTGGACCTGTCAAATCTTCAGATTAGGTAAGCTTACCCCGTGACAAACGGGATAATGCTAGGGAGATGATGATGTAGATAAAAACTAAAAATCCTATTAAGAATAGACTTTAGCACACAGAGATTGCACAATGCAGAATGTGCAGTTCAAAGTCACAAATTCAGTCAATTCGTTGCGTTGTGCCTAAGTGTACTTAAAACCTTTAATACGTAACATGATTGTAGCCCTTCGATATTAAATACCTCCTAAATAATAAAATAGCTTATGTTCTTAAATAATTAAATATCAACGATAATAATTCTTCATTTTATTACGCACAAAAGTAATCATAAAAAGAAGATACTAAAGTAGATACTAATAATATTTCAACACGTTTGATGTGCAACGTCTACTTGTTTATTTCGTTTTCGTGATTAGGGAAATTCATTTTGCAATAGGTAAGTCGCGACACGAGGCAATTAATCCTTAAGTGCACAACGAAATGATGTAAGCTGACGCGTGTACAGTTCAAAAGGAACCTGACATCAAAAAAGGCACCTACACCAATTATATTAAGCTCCAAATTTCACCTGGAAACAAGAATTTCCTGAAACATTTGTTACTTTACAAAATCTTAATCATGTCCAGATGCTATTTTGAATCAAAAAAAGAAACAACAAATAAAGAAGAATTCCAAACATGAAGTCATAAAAGGAAAAGTTACGGAGTTACAAGTCACAATAGCCTAACGAGAAGTGGTTAACAAACTTATCAACTACTTTGCCATACTTATTTATCTTGTCCTCGCCTACTTCCAGCTTTGATTGTATAGTTATATTTTTCGTGATAGTTACAAGAATGCAGTTCATAAAGTAGAGAATCCTAATGGGTAGAGAAGTAGGCAGGATGGCGCCGCGCAACAAATCCCGCTAGATTGATGCTCTGCCAGCGGCGGCTTATTTCCTACAAAATACGAATATATTTTGTGCTCGCCATTAACGTTTATAGGTCACATAAACAGAACCCTCTCGAATTGGGGAGGAGGGACTAATTTAAACCGCTACGCATTGCCATGATAAAACGGTAGCATTATCCAAAGGGCTGTCGGAAAAGATATTATGCCTGGGAGACAAGTTCTTGTCGTTAAACAATAATTTTGTCTCCAAAACGTGTCTTAGACGTGTGTATACGTGACACGGATTCGGGTCGCATCGGCCGGGATGTACGACTCTATTTTCCGAAGGTCACATCCGGCAGGTAAAACAATTTGTTGAAAAAATTAACAAACCTACATACCTATCTACGCTCCGTTTTTCCCAAGGTAGACAGATATTGTCATTTTTGATTTACAAAACTATTTCCGTGGCAATGCCTATTACCTGGTCCCTACCTGGTTACCTACCCGGTCTATTTATTATGAATGAAAATATTAATTTCATGAATAGAAGCAGTACTTACTGAGATATTTCTGGCTCCTATAAATGCGTTAAGGTTACTGTTTGGCGGTTTCCACTCAATTACCTGCTTACCAGATTTGGCCCAGCTGTGTTGACGACCAGGGGCTCAGTGAACTGGCACTAAGTCGCCTTTCACTAAGTACTTACCCTGAACATTTACCTATCATATCACTTTGTACACAAAAGGTTAGAAAGGAAATACGCCTATTTCACGTCGGGGTAAGCAGATACTATGAAATTCCATATGCTGCGCAATTTGTTCTTTTTTTATTTCATTTGTTTTTTAACGATAGATAAAGTTTGTCTTTTACACTACTTATGTAATTTGGACAAATACCTACCTAAAGTAAGTGTGGTGCTGAAATGGTTCGGTCCGGTCCGGGGTGACACGGCGGCGCGGCGTGCACGATGCTGTGTTATTTAAATGATTAGGTATTTTCAACTATTAGATTCTAATATAGATCCCCAAAAGTTTGTAATAATGGAAGAGCGGGGCCTCCAAACACAGGCTATGTCGCTTAAATGGAGACCCCAATCCACCAGTAGTTAAGGCTTTATTGTAAAAGAAAATAAACATTTTTCATTTTCATTTTCATTTCAAAAGTGATATGCGTAGGTAACAGCTAGCTTAGTTAGCTTGTAGCATAAACTTTTCATTTCCAGAGTCACGTATTAATGACTACTACTTGTTACGTAATTTTGTTTATCTGGAGATACCAATTGGAAGTGACCAACCCAAAAATAATGTTACAACTCCAGATAATGGAAAACACAATATCATTTACAAGTTCCGAACCTGACGTAGCTGTCTTGTCTGAAAACAAAATCCAATTAACAGATATTAATATTCATAATATCAGAAAATGGTAATTATAATTAAAAAGGATCAAGTTACGTCGTGAATAACTTAAGAAAGACGGAAGAGCAGTCAAGAGGCTGCAAAGTTCCCGGGAGACGTTCCCTGTTGCCTTCAACGGCATAATAAAATCTTGCAACCCATTGCCGCTTATAATAGGTACGTAAGAGTGACCTTACATACTTATTCTCGATTTAAACCCAAAGTTACTTAATCCAGATTTATTGACCCAGAAGACCTAAGTCTCCCTGTAGCTACTTGTTTACTTAAACTCATCGCTTAAGCTCCATAGCAACCTTTTTTATCCCCACATCGAAGGTTAAGCTTAATGTACACAGAAGAGGAAATACGGGACAAGCGGGCCGTGCTTGTACAGTCTGCCAAGTCAGCCCCATCGCAACATCTGTGTAAACGCCCTAAAATCTATTGATTCCGGTAACTCGACATCGATTTTCCGGTACCTCCATCGAATTTTATTTTTTTGGTACGTCTAGGTACTACTACCTACGGTTTGACTATAATGTTAGAAAGTATTGTATTTTTATCCCACAGTTAATGACTGTAGGTACCATAATACAACACTATAAATGAAATGGTACTGTAGTTTAGTCTTTGAAAATGTATACTTTTTCATATTAATTTATATCATATTTATATCATAATAATTTCATAATATAAATACCTACCTAGTTCAGCAGTAACGAAGCAGTACCCACCTTATTTAAATTGGTTTACGCGCTGGTAGAAGCACCTATCTCTAGCACGTATAGCGCACCTCTGCAAGAAAGTAAACTGGATTTTACCGGATAAAACTGGCCATTAGCTCGGGAAGGGGTTAACGGGAGTCCACATTACACAACTTACTGACTGCGAGCCACTCTGCGTAGTTTCTCGCTCGCTAACCCTACACGTAGGTATCTTTACTGTTTACTCGAATTGGTCCAATTATTCTTATTAGCGAAAAATAAGCTTTTTTGTTAATTCTATTTTTAGAGATCAGGCAAAATTGCATCCCCAGTTGCAAGATCCTGCAGAGAGAGAATTTATGCAAGTTATAAGAAAGTACCTATGTAACCTTATTTAAGAAAGACACAACATAGATTAGAAAAGTAGTTAAAAAGTGGTTTTTGATTACTTATAATTCTGCTCATCCCATTATTACGGATTAGTAAATTCGACACGTGTGCAGTTTATCTTCATATAGTTCATTGCGTTGCATACCTGGGTAAGGCCAGACCTGGGTAGTGTATAGCATAGACTTCCATGGTGTACTGGTCAGTAATGTACACCTACCTACCCAATGTAAAGTGAACTATAAAGTTCTGCTAATGACGTTCCGTCTGTTCAATAAACTCTCATATAATTTTATTATGGTATATCTTCGAAGCCCGTGCACGTCTCCTAGTCCAATTCTGAGAAGATTTAAGGACTGACTTAACACAGGGATTCCCTAACTTTTAAAATAAAATAGCCTTTACTTCGTATTGCAAATGATTACTAAAAACATTAAAATTAACTGTTATACGGGACCACAAATTTTAATGTGATGAGTAAAATAAAATTGTTGTCCTATTTTGTTCATAACTCGGTATTACGTCTAACAAACAATAATTTCGCGGATCCCCTAGATGCGCTGCTATATCAATCAAAAATAATAATAATTCAAATCGGTTAGGTAGTTTTGGAGTGATCGGTGTTATGTTTGTACATGGATTACTCCAAACCTACCTACCTACTAAAAACGCATTGAACCGAGAACCCCCTCATTTCTTAAGTCGGTTAAAATGCCAGCTCAATGCGAGTATCTATGTAAACTTGGACGCAGCGTATCTCCCAGTCACCAAAAATAAAAAAAAAAAGGCTTTTTGGCGGGAAACGGGAACGGGACAGTTGCTTTCTTCGTTGAATGATCTAAATAATTACTAATACGAAGTGGTGTTTTGTGGTTAATGATCGCATTAAGTTAGTCGGAAGACATTTGCGAGTGTTATTATATTGGAGTATTCAATGAACAAAGTGTATCTGCCTATTTTCGCTTCGTGCCAGGAAGCCGCTTCATAACTCAAAAGTTTATGCGGACTTTTGAGTTAATTCGTTTGGGGTTCGGAGTAGGAGCCTACTCCGAGGGTAGGGGCTTAGGTTTCATCATCATCACCTTTCATCATTTCATTAATCATCAAGAAAAAAAAATACGTCAGACATGGCTGTATGGGCCTTCCCTTTGCCTTAGCCTTGGGGGAAAACTAAAACAAAAAAAAAATATATCGCTGTCAGTTTGACATTTTTCCAGTGTAGACAACTTGAAAACATGGTTAAAAAACAAACAACAATCCAGAGTAATATTTTTAAAAACGTGAAAATATCTTACTATTTGATATTATAAAGTCGCATAATTATCTCAATAAGTAAACCAGAGCAATATGGTTCGCCGTCAACGTGAACAGAGCACAACCGAAGACGAAATTGTAATTGGTAAGTAACGCCACTTCACTATATCAAGCCTGAATTAAATATTTATTTACTGTCAGTTTTCCTATTTTCACACATTTTTATATTATTATTATTTTAGACACCCCGCCTCAAAAGAAGCATAAAAGGCATAAACATAAAAAGCACAAGAAAAGGAAAATCGAAGATGATTTCGACAGTGACACATCGATTGATGTCGCGTACGAAGACGCGATGGATAAACCTTATAAAATTAAAACGAAATCTGGCAAGGACGTGCCAGGAACCTCCGCTGCGGATCTTCTGAAAGCTCAAACAATGAAATCGTCGTCAGATTCAAGAAGATCAATGCCTGGCTCATCATCAAGTACCCCACCTAAACCATCCACATCAAAAAAGAAGAAGAAAGGGCGAGATAGTGGAACTTCAAGTGAAGAAGAGAGGTGGTTAGATGCTATTAAATCTGGGAAGCTTGAAGAAGTAAGTAATAATTTAATTACAATGTATTACACTGTATTGTACCATTATACATAATGTTATGTTCACATCTACTTTATTCTTGCAGGTTGATGAAGAACTTAAGAAAATTAAGCCTAAGGATCCTAAAATGATGACAGCTAGACAAAGAGCTATGTATGAAAGAGGCACAGATAAAGAACCACTACCTGGAGGTGAGGTTCTGCTGGCATTACCTTCAGGATACAAAGAAAAAGTTATGACTGCCGAAGCCATACAAAAAGCAGCACTTAAGTCTCAAAAACGCAAACAAATGGCAGACGAAAAGAGAGAAAAAGATAAAAAGAAAACTATGGATCGGTTGCTTAAAAAACAGGAATCCAAGAATTTGAAAAATGCTCAGAAAGGCAAACCTCCAAAAAAGATAGAGCCTATGATTGTTTACAAGAATAATAATAATGAAATAACACTGTCACTGCCAGTAGGTGTACCATTTCCAATGGAACAAAAAGTTCCAGTGGAACCTCCCCCAGCAGTCACTTGTGGTGTTACTGGATGTGAAAATGCAAAAAAGTATAGTTGTTCTAAAACAGGTATTCCACTTTGTAGTCTTGGATGTTATAAGAAAAATTTAGAAACTGTTTCTACATAATAAATCTAATTTATATACCTCATTTTTCATTGTACCTTGACAATACGGATAATGGAATTTCTTTGTAATGGCAACAGGGTATTACAACTCAACAGGTCATTGGGCCTGGTAATTTATATTTATACACAAAATACACTAACATTACCACTGACATAATGAACATTACATGTTGTTTATGTACAGTTTTCTCAACCAAATAAAGTCTTGAATGCTGTTTTTTGTGGGAAAATAAAATAACTGCTAGACAGTGAGCATATATTTGTGAGTTAAACAAGTTAAAGATAGAATTTATTACTATAATACATTGATAAATATATACAACTGTGGCTTGCTCTAGTGACACCTGTCTCCATGTGGGCAGGAATAACAATTTATATGGCATCACATCATGTTGAGACTTCCATTAATTCATCACAAATATTTCATAGTTACTAGTAAATAGCCTCAACCTACCTATACCTGTATTGCACTATTGTTCAAAGGTAGATACTACATTGTACACAGAACAAATAATAAATATCAGACTAGACCTCTTAACAAAACAATCACTTGCAACAAAAATATTAAAGATCATACCTTTTCTAATAGAATTTTAAGTATCAAAGTATCTGCTTCACAAGTTCAAGACTGACTTTATAAATGTATATAGAGCAATGGCAATTTTACATTATAATATTTATAATACAAAATCAATGAGCTTCATTTAAGTTTCTTCAGGAACAAGATCTCACTACTTACTAGACAACATTGATTTGGCAATTACTTGAGCTAAAAGTATTTCAAGTGTAATGTTTAATGTACTGCAAAGCTTGTACATTGTGTATTAAACTCTTAGACAACACCTACTAAACATTGTGGTTTTTTTATTTACATCTATAAATTGCTACAAGTACAAGACATATAGATTTATATAGAAATTGAAGATAATATAGGTAGAAAAGAGTAATTGTTTTTCATTTACACACCCACTTAGAAATAACATGAATAACAAATACTGTAGGTTTGGTACTGACAAGTTTGAATCGTATACTGCACATTAACAATTTCTAAACATTAACTATTAGTTTAGGTTTGTATTCTAAGATATGTGTCCTTAATTTTGCACTACTGATTTTGACATTTATGGAAATACTATTTTCTATATTTT
Source organism: Pectinophora gossypiella (assembly GCF_024362695.1). NCBI lineage: Eukaryota > Metazoa > Arthropoda > Insecta > Lepidoptera > Gelechiidae > Pectinophora > Pectinophora gossypiella. Next base: position 7,488,147 of record NC_065409.1, read on the forward strand.
TGAGTTTAATATTCTATTTCACTAAACACGAAACCGATATGTAGACACATATTAGTAAAAGTTGTCCATGATATCAATTTTCATCTGAATTAGTGCCACAATGCTTCCTTCACATCACCATTCCAACATCCTTTATCCTGAGAGAGCTCAAAGAGTAAAGACCCACAGAGGGGGTAGCTCTAGTATAGTCTACAGACCAAAGCACGGCAGCCAACAGAGTGGCAAGAATAAGCCAGCTTGGTATCAGACATTCGTCCGTTTGGAGTTCCGAAGGCGCGCCAAGCCGGACTGTAACCGCTAAGATTGATTATTCTGCTTATTCGACCTGAGTCGCGCAAGTCCAGACCGCTCCTCCTCCTCATCACTGGTGCACGAAAGACCTCCGACTGCACCACGTGAAGATGTAGCTTGGATCAGATCCTGATCAGGACCATTTCTACTTTCATATAACAGGATTCCTAAAGTTTCTTCATAAATTCTAGCCTCCGGGAACTCAACTTTAGTATGCTTCTTATCAGTAGCATAGACAATGGATGTACAGCACACCTCTGCACACTTCTTGCCATGTCCAAAGAATGACCAGCAACAAATTTCATTAGAGCCAATCACATCTTTTATAAACAATACTCTGCCACTGAAGCGTAGTGATAATTTGTCAAACAGTTCAATATTCTTCAACAAATTGTCATCCGAAGTACTGGTGTATGAGTACTTGTTGTTGTGTCTGTTGATAAGTAATTTCACAACAGGCTGCGAAAAGAGAAAGTCCTATCATTTACATGTGAAATTATATTTTATGTTAGGCAGATAAAAAAAAACAAAAATTAATATGCATAGTACTACTATACAGGAAAGTATGGTAATTATACCTTCGATGTTGACATGATGAGCAACTGCTCCTCTTTATGTGAAGTAATCAAGGGAACTCTGCATATAGGCTCAGCTTCCCTCTCCTTTTTAGACAAAGCCTGCTGACAAGACTCTGTCAACTCCTCAATGAGGAAATATTTAGCCTCGGCTAACAGTTCCATTATCTCACGATAGCTGTCTGGTAAAGCAACTGTTCCATCCCGAAGATAGTTCAGAATTGTACCAAAATGCTTTCCACAGCGGTCAATTAATATCCAACCTGAAAAGATCATAAGCAACATATTAGATACCGTAGATTCGGTAATGTACGCCGATCCATGAGTCTTCAGTTCGGCCTAAAAACTTACCTTCAGAGTCTGTGAGCACCTCCATACGCCCACTGAACATAGTTCTCAACATGTTATCACTCTTTGTAAGAGTACCAATGGTAGTGTAGAACAATGTACCACCCACGTTAAGCTTAACATACTGAGATGGACTGCCTTTTATCAAAGTTTTGTGATCGCCCGACATTTTAATGGAGCTAAAATCAAGACGTTGGACCCGACAATCCAACATAACCACACCCTACGATTAGCAACTAGACAAGAAAAACGAAGCGTCTACTTTATCTTTTTTTCATTTTATCGTAACCACTTCACTGTAACTATAAATGCAATAACACAAATGGTTATTATTTTTACCAATACTAGATTTTATAAATCAATCCTCATAGAATGAAAGAAATTACAATAAAACATACGACAAACAGGCGCACGGCTGATTCACTCTCATACAAAAAATTTTTGGCCTATAAGCGATGGGGAATATGTCAACCGCGTCCCCCGTGCCCCTCCCTCAACTAATTCATTATAATGCCCAAGACAGGCTCAGTGACATTAACACGCTGACATCACGTTTATTTCTTAATGCGCACACGTTGTTCCATTGTTGATGAAGCTGTAATGTGTTTTCGAGTCCATTATGCTCATTAACCTGGTGACTATTTTTATTCGTGATGACTATTTGATTCACGTATAATATTTGATATAAGTAACTGGTGCAACATCATATTTTAAAGGACATACGTACGACGGATTGAAAGTTGAGTTGCACGACTGTATGCGATACAAGAAAAATCATTTATGAAATTCAAGAATAAATGAAAAAATAAAAATAGTTTGTTTTCTTTAATAATCCAAATAAGTAAAATGAAACACTTCCTCTACGAATAGTTATGTTCCATTATAAACTTAATTAACCAAGTGAAATTAGCACAATTAACTTATTGCCTTTGCTCATTGGCTCAAACTAACCAAATACTATTAAATGCCAAATTCAACTATTCCCGTCTATATCACTAAAAAAATATCTATGAAAGTGGGTTGTCTGATACCTACGTATCAGACAACTATCTTACTACTATCTTACTAGTCTGTGGACAGACGCCTTCCATTTGCGTTAAATTGCGTTCAATGAGTGAGTGAGTTGACAAACAGTTCTTGATCATATCATAAAGCGCCTATTAGAGCGATGTTACATATTGCAATCATTCATCAATCATGACTTAGGATTAAAACAAAAATCGACCTTAATGATTATTAATCTACGTGCTCGTTATTTATATTCTGTTTGTGAGAATACTGATAACAAACCATGGTATTTCGGCTTTCTTCGTCGCACAGATCAAGTAGGGATCCTACGCGGCACTATTTTTGTCTATGGTGTGATGTCAGTATTACCTAGGTATTTCCACGGCATTCCGTCAATCAGCATACGACCCTACAAATAACGATCATAGGCAAGTAATAATAAGGTCGATTTTTGTTGGAATAAAAAATCACGAATGATGATAGCTATAGGTAATACCGCTGTAATAAAAGGATTGGCTCAAGCCAAAAGAAAGACAAAGATATTTCATTGACCATAGAGAACGCATCAGTGTTGCTAATGAAGTACATTTATCCCTAGAAGGAGGGACTTTCCAGGCTACGTTTCCCAAAAATAATATAGATGGGGCTGTCGAGATTTGATGTGATAATTAAAAAATATATAAAAATAATGCTTGCTTGATATTTGGATCACATTTTGTATAGAATTATGTGGCTACCTAATTATATTGCTTCTCTTTATTTTGATCAGAATATAATGGGTGAAAGATGTAATTGTGCCTGGGTGTAATAAAAAGGGTCATCATTTATACCTAAAACAAAGATAAAATATGCATATGTCTGTTATCCAATATCCATGAAATTAGAAAGTTAAACGAGGGAAAATCTTTAGAGAGACATCTATATTGTTTTTGAGGAACGTAGCCTGGAAAGTCCCTTATCCAACATGCATCTATCCTACTAATAGTCAGAATGAAAAAGTTTGTGAGGATGTGTGGATGTTTGTCATTTAATAACGCAATAAATACTGAATGGATATAATAGAATATCATCATAGTTAGAGAACTTATAAATAAGCAATAAAATATTTTGTAAATTAGTTAAATATGTGTTATGTAAATTGGAAAAATTCTGCCATCTGCGAGCTATTTCGGCATGCGCAACAAAAACTGTAAAATTACCTAATAAAACGTATAGTGGACTACAGCATAGATGTATTTTTCATGAATTCCTATACTTACATTGATGTTTATTATGTTACTTGCGTATATGCCATTCATGCCAAAATAGTGAACCGTAAATACAATACAATACAATTTCCAATTCTTAATTAGTAGTAATTAATAGATATTTACAACCATTCTGATATCTAATGTAGATAAACCTTGTACACTACGTAATTTAAACTAATATTTCAAAAGTTTTATCGAAATGAGAACGCGCTGCTAAAATGGTTCTTCCCGCACAGGTCGGATGCATTACGAACGAAATGGGGAAAAAATCCCGACAGTCATCACAATCCTTGCGTAAATTTTCCTACATACATACATACATAAACTCACGCCCGTAATCCCTAATGGGGTGGGCAGAGCCACAAGTAATCAAAGACGACTTGCAGCCACTGTTGATACGATGTCGTAAGCTGGATATGATGAACCTTATGGTGATAAGGGATCAGCCTATCGCCCATAACATTAGTCCATCATATTAGAGGACACAATCCCTTTGTCGGTTTTTACGACATGCCCGGGAAGACAAGCAGCTGAACGTTTTCTATGTTTTTTATTTGCTCCCAGAACAGCATAGAAGCAATTTTCCTATCTGTTACATATCCACGCTTAGCTACTAAAGGTATGATAATCATTTGGGAGGAAGGACAAAGAAGGTTGATAGGTCCTATTTAATTTAAATTTTCGATTTCTTCTGTCGCAGCAGAATATTTCAAGGAATCTCGAGAATATTTAACTCTCTTATTACCAAATTCTTGAGCATCTTTTACAGTTTCTGGCAGCTTCATATTTAAAGTTTCAGGAAGAATATAAGAAGAAAGTATACCAATTACCGAAACTGCTGCTAACACCAAGCCAGGTAAACGTGAATCAACCCGATGTCCCTGCAAAAGAGCCTATAAAAGTAAGTAGATAGATACTAATACGACAAACAATGATGAGTTAGACACATACATTGTGATGCAAATGAATATCACACCAAAATCAGGTCTTTATTAATTAATTTAAAATCTGAATCACATTATATCTAATTAATTAAAGTGATAATTATGACGAACCTGCTGGGCAAGGTTCGCATCTGGAGGTCACAGGTTAACAAAATATCTATTATACACTTACCATATAAAGCACGTATGGGGCTATAGCCGAAGCTCCACTAGAAGAGACGTTTCCAATGGACATGCCCAACTGACGGAGGCAAGTAGGATAAAGTTCCATATTTAACAGATTGATTAAGTAATACGAAGAAGTAGTTGACATTCTACATATTGTCCTTGATACAGCACCAATCCATATGTTACCGATCCAAGCACTTTTATCTAGAGAAAAATAGTTAAATAGTTTTATCTGATATTTTAATTATTAGTATAATTAAATATATTTGTCTTACTTACAGTGGTCATGAAAAGATAACATCGTCCACATTGAGGCTGTTATACCGTACACAATCATCCCAGAATATCGCCGTCCAAGAATATCTGCAAGCCACGCTCCCACTACATTTCCAGGCATTTCAACAGCTGCTTGCAAAGCGAATTCTAAAAATGGGTTTCCATCTGTTTTCTCTCCTGCACTTATTAGTAGTACTCTGTAGCTTAGAGTTACAAACACCCTGTAAATAAAAAGACTAGACCCCATAATCGAAGATCTTCGATCATATTACATGGAGTCGGAGATCAAACTTACAAGCATAGTGGATGGTTTTTTATACTAAATTTGCCAAGACCCTTACCATAACAGTAGTTGTAAAATAGTACTAACTGCTAATGTTCTACTAGAAAATAATGCTACAGGTCCAGGCATTTTATCATTTCTTTCTATATTTGTATTTGATAATTCCTCTGCTGTATTTGTTTCTAATTCTGATTTATTTATTTTTGCTATTTGTCTTAAGTTTCTAATACATTCTTCGGATTTTCCTGTCTGCCAAAGCCATCTTGGAGATTCGATTGTATTCCTGTTAATTAGTTTAAATAATACAATTTATTATAAGTATACAGTATAGAATCTTTATTACTCTCTTAAAGATTATACAATAGCGCCTTACCATGAAAATAATAAATACGGTATTAATGGAACAGTAGTTATAACAAAAAACAGTTTCCATTCTCTAATCCACCAATATAAGAGCGACATGACACATACACCAAAACTCATAGCAGCGACTCGCAACGTGGCCGTTGTGGTTCTTCGCTCTGGTGAAGATATTTCTACAGATATGACTGACACGCTTTGGACGGCAGACCAAGAAGGAAAGGACGCTATGATACATCCACAAGTAAATAATACATATGACTGGGCAGCGAGAATAGATACTGTGCGCCCAACCACAATTAGTGCTAATGCTATAATGTACGTCAATCGTCTTCCGTATCTGAAAAACAAAGTTATGTTCCAAACAGTAAAATTATTTATAAAATTATAAATTAATTATAATTATTTAAATAGTTACGTACGTATCACCAAACCATCCGAATAATAAAGATCCAATTATCTCACCAATCATACTGTATGCGAATATATTTACCACATACAATTCCTTACTGCAAACCCAATTATTTTCAGATGGAACAGTAGATTCATACCAGGTTTTATCGTATACAAATTCTACACATTCTGAAACCAAACAATAGACTCAGTGAAACTGTCTAACTTGTTATTTAATACCTACAGTATTAACATTTCGATTACCTACCTTTAGTCTTATTATTTTGTTCGGGATTTTCATAAACCATACAACTATTTAATAAAGCTTGACCGTTCAAATCGTTTGACCTGTAATCATATACAGGTAGTAATTAGTTCAATTGCCACGTTAAATTAATTGCAGTTAGGTGAAAATATAGGTGTAGTAGGCTGAGCTGTAGGCCATCTATGGGGTCCACGGGTGGCGGATAGTGAAACGGCCACCAGATATGATGGTTAGCTGTGAATTTAAAAATAAGCAGTCCCCGACCAAACAGCGACAGGATTAGCAGAACGTAGTGGGTAGCTCACTGGGACGGGCTAACCTATAAAATGCTACTTAGGTTCTATGACGATCTTGTGACGTAGCGAGTAGGCGCCGCTACTTCAAAAGCGCACCCCTAATGCCGGGCACCACCGGTATCAGTACTGGTTGGAGGCCGAGGAAATGGATTCTGATAGGGCTCTGGCTAGAACATCACCGATTGGGTCAACCACCGTTCTACACGCCCTATCTATGGAGTAATGACGATTACCCCACCGACAAGAGCGCAGCTCTTAAATAAAAAGAGAGAGAGAGGTGAAAATATGTAATTATTTATCTTCGGCTCGGCAATATACGACTCTTGGACTTCCCCATCCCTTTTCTCAAATAAATTGATGTAGAAACATCTTATACTATTACTTATGGTCTGGGAACTTACATTGGAATATACTTTGATCTCCATAAATTGTCACTGATGTTTTCTGTTTGTTCAGGAAGCTTACAAGTGTGCGGAGGAATCACTAATGCAAGGAATATGCTCATATATGACGTGCACCACAACCCGGCAAAAATCACATTATAAATAATATCCCACTTCTTTTGAAATAAGCTATTTGGTCCCACTTCTAACAGAGCACGTTCATATATAGATTCCATGTTACAAATACTATTTTTTTAAATGTTATTAGAGTAGGTAGTATCTTACAAACTAAACTACACGTTATACCAAAACTGATATCGCACTAAATAACCGAGCACACTTTATCTATCTTTCAACTGTACAACATTATTTAATTACGCACAATTAGGTATATATCAGGTCTTGGCGGGGTTATACTTACACAATTCTGAGATAAATCAATACGAGGGTTCTTTAAAACAAATATCACATTAACTATAAATATTTATAATGATAATAAAATAAATTATTTAGTTTAGTGGGTGACGCAAACAAAGCATGTATAGTATTTATTTATAAGTTTAAGTACAATGTTCCCTACATTGATCTATTACTGCTGGCACAGCAGTCTCTCCTGATAATCTCCTATGCTCTTTTAGATTCAAAGCTTATAGAATGTTGTTGAAATCGACAGAGATCTTCTTCTGGTTGGTGTCTTAACGTGCCTTCCGAAGCATATTATAGTATTTACATTATAGTTATATAGCGTCAAATTTTACACAGTGTGACGCATAATATAATTTCCAACATAACACCGTTGGATCGTCGATCCCTAGTCACACTACCAACTTGTGGCTAGCGAGGGACTATGCTCTGTTAGTTACCCCGAAAACATCAATTGGCGGCTGCACACTCTCGCCGCCTCCTCCAGCACACCTTCTGTATCTTCCAACACGCCGTCAACATCAACATCATCCCGTATCAACTGGTCCTCATCGTCAGACTTCAGTTGGAGCATCAGCACGTCCATCTGCCAGTCGCTCACAATGCTGCCTGGACGCGCCTACCACTCCACATCAGGACTTTGGAGCATTTACAGTTCCATGACCAACTGCCCAAGCTGCCTGAACCTGGAACAGCGACACAGCACCCTGAGGTCCACTGCCACACCACGCTGTCGAGGCCGCCTTCTCGTCTCACGCCAGTCGCCACCTCCACATCTCAACTCACCAAGGACAGGAGTACAACCCATGCCGTACACAGCTATTTTTGACTCTCAGGGACTAGGGGCAATACGGCGTTCCTGAAGAAGCACTGAAGCACTTGAATCGACCTCCGGTCTGAGGGGGGAAGTTAGAGATGTGGCGGACTTATGGCTAGTGAGGTACAAAGCTCTGATCCCCGAAAATATCCTTTGACAGCAGCACACCCTAGCCGCCAAACATATATTGTAAATTATTTATCTTTAGGATCCTAAAAAAATTACAGGTTTGGTTGTTTCTTTACTTTGTTAAGCATAGACTCATTGGTGTGCTAATGTTTTTGTGAACAATGTTTGAACTGAATCTAACAAAACTTCCATAATCAATTATTATGTCATTAAAATACTTTACTTACTGCATTAGAGAGGATCTAAACGCATTACTTTATTTATAAAATATACTATCAACTGTGTATAATCTAGGTATAATCTTAGCCTGTTCCATATCATGGGACGAATTAAAAAGAAAAATAATATAGGTATAATCGCCACATTTCAGTGAGTTGCACAGGCCGCGTATATTTGGAAGATGCTTGGTGTGGCTCACACTTGCAATACTTATTGGGGTAGACAGAGTCAACTATAATGCGACAGAAGATGACAGTCTTCCTTGTTGTCTTACAAAAGACAAATATTTGTTTATGAACGGCAGGATCATCAGGAGCCCATCACCCATAATTTGAGCATTTATACATCTGTACATTAAGTATATAATAATTTTAAATGTTTTAAACCATTTTTGGTGGTTTAATAACGTTTCAAAACGTTTTTTAAAGAACTAAATGAATCAAACTCTATATCGATCCTCCAAGCCAAGTACTTAATACCAATGTCGTCAAAAATCAATCACGTCAAAAAAATCTATCTCCATGCTTGGTCCATGCCCAGTGTCTGACTTAAGATCTGTTTATCAGTTTAAAAAAGATATTTGCCGCCAAAGCGCGAATTTAAAATGAGATGGTGCTTCTACTCTCCAGTTCGCGAATTAATTGACTATATGTGTTCGAAACATAAAATTACTGTATAAAATCTTAAATATAAACCTAAACAAGGGGCTACTTTAAAAAATGTAAAAAACGTATAAAACAATATCGAGACACGTGGGTAAACTGTTTTAAAGGCTGGCAATCTATAACTGTTAGTTGTCTTTACTTACTTTATTCTATAGTCTATAGTCGGCCACTGGGAGCTTTGCCGCTCGTGTGATTTTTTTGGGATATTTTCGCGCCTCCTTTAGTAAATATATGTTATAATTAAATTTTATATGCCTAACATTCCAACATGGGTGCCTATTTGTCTGAACCTGTAACTGAAAAAGTATCTAGCGATGAAGCCAACGATAAATTAGAGTGCGGCGCAAGCTCCATGCAGGGATGGCGTGTCAATCAAGAGGTATGTTGTTTCTTTGATTTATATATAATGTTTCGCACCGAACTAACATAAAAATATGTTGTTCCGATCAATTGCTGACATTACTTTTGATTTTTGTAATAGTCAAAGTCGTTTTTCACCTAATTTATATATGCTCGACATCGCACGTTCCAGCATTGGATTTGATGCCGCAATGCATTTATAATTTCAACATGAACAAATTAAATAGTCTCTTCTGCATTGTATTAGTAGAGCTAGCAAAGTTGTACTTTCGATTGATTTGATTGTGTATTTTTTGTAGGATGCTCACAATACAATCCTAGACTTCGATGTGAATACATCTTTGTTCGCCGTGTACGACGGTCACGGAGGCGCCGAAGTAGCCACATACTGCTCTCAGAACCTCCCTAATTATATAAAGAACACAGAGGCATACAAAAGTGGAGAACTTATAAAGGCTTTAGAAGATGCATTCTTGGGATTTGATGCTACCATTGCAAGCAAAGAGGTTATGGACATACTAAAAGAACTAGCAGGTATATTTCTTTTCTTGACATATTATTTTAGAAAAGCTTTATTTAAATTTTGTGCACAGTACCTAAAAAAAAATACTACAATATATGTGAATGTCATGAATTTCATAAGTAATATTATATCGTATATTTACACAAATACCAACAATGGCTAGGTACCCATCTTCTGTCAGTTTGATTTCTGTTCAACTTGTAGTTCTCCTTATTCCTCTTGTAACCACTATCTTTAGTGATGAATAAAGTTAATAATTTAAAATTATATGCTGCTAGACTACTGTAACCCAAATTGGGCTTTTGGCATATAGGCATAGAATTGAGAATAATACTTCATATAGAATGGTAACTATTCATCATCATCACTAATTTGTATGTTGCACTAACCTAGATTTAGCACACTCCCTCTTGGGCTAAACTTTAGTCTAAATAGCGTAAGCTACTAAGGAGCAAGGGAGACACCGGCGGACTGTCTCACTCTCATTTACATGGTAGATTATATGGTAAGAATTATATTTTTGGATGGAGAGTCTAGGGGGTAGGCTAGAGTTAGGCTAACTGTGGAGAACAGAAGTAAATATATTTTTTTTTATGTCAAATGTATTTTATTTGCTGTTCTTAGGTGAAATAAATCCACCAGGGCCTAGTGACAATGAGGACTCAGAAGATGATAATGTTAGCAATTTATATCAAGAGGCTCGGCTACCATTACAGGTAATTATTTTAGTAATAATTTGTTTGCTTTTTTGTTTGCAAACTGGCACTAAAGTTATTATGTAGCAGTGTGCTGATAATTAATGCATAATATAAATCTTATTCTTTATTAAAAGAAAAAAACAAACAGTCTATTCTATAACATATTCTTAAAAAACAACAAATTTATGTTTAAATTTCAGTGTGATCTTAAATTTCATCATTTTTAAATTTTTAAACAGTGACCATGCTGAGAATCTCATTTTATTTCGGCTCATAGGTATTTGCTAGTAACCCTTTGTTTGATAAATTAATCTATTTATGTGTAATATCATAAGGCGCATGAACTATTGTGTGAAATAATTGATATGTAATCTTGCAGGAGGTTTTGGCTAAGTACGAGAATAAGTTGAGCACCCTACATCGCACACGGCTTGGTGACACTGCCACTCCACTTTCACCATGCTTGCGGGCAAAGAAGAGTGCTGAAGAGGCTGGCTGCTCAGGTAAATAAAATAATAATTTGTTATTTCTCAACCATAACTAGATACTGCTAGATTATAGATTATAGGGTTATATAGTATAATAAAAATAAAATTTTCACTTGTAAGTCTTCTGATGATTGATGATATTGAAAAAAAGAACTAGTTTTGTCTTTGTTTATTTTCACCAGTAAGTTTATGTATATTTTCTAATGAAAAATAGGAATAGAATATAGTAGTCAGAAAACACTAAAATTTGTTATCATGGCTGACCTTTAGATGTCCTCTCTACATAGCTATCTAGCAAAATCCTAGCAAGACTTATCAATCTAAGTTGTACATTACTTCTAATTAGTTAAATATTTATCAACTGATATACAGTGTAGACGTCATAATTTTGAGTTTTCAATATTTGTAGGTGCAGGTGCATCTAGTTCGAGTTCCGGGATCGCGTTCGCTGCTGGTTCCAGCTCCGAGTTGGGCGGCGCCGGCGCATCCTCCAGCAACAACGGCGTCTGTGACGAAACACCGGACGAAGACGCTGGCGGTGTGTCCTCTACTAACTCCAATGAGGAGGACAAAGACTTGAATGGAGAGGTAAATGTACGAACATTAACTTTAATGAGAGTAAATGGCCTCCATGGTCCAGAGGTTGAGCATTGGGCTCACGATCCGGAGGGCCTGGTTTCGAATCTCAGTGGGGACATATCACAAAAATCACTTTGTGATCCCTAGTTTAGTTAGGAAAATACAGGCTGATCACTTGATTGTCCGCAAGTAAGACGATCCGCGCATCGGAAGGCACGTTAATCCATTGGTTCTTCTTACTGATGTATGATTACTTCTTACTGATGTAAGTACATAGTCATTACATGAGTCATATGACATATATACATACATAGTCATTACATGGGGCCTTTGGCGGCTCAATAGTAACTCTGACACCAGGGGGTTGGAAATCCACCTCGCAACCCACACGATTGAAGGACGGATGATAGATTTTAAATTATCAAATAAAACAAAAATGGTTACTTCCTCAGATGCTTACAGCAAAACTAGGCTCTCTTTGAGGATTCCATATAGACGAAACCAGATAGTCCGGACGAATACCTAACCTAAATAAAACAGTTTTAATGTGTTAAATTAGAATACTTAGGGCTTAATTATTATATATTATTACTTTATTCCTACACAATTGCATACTGTGTTTATTTATAGATATTTGTCACTACATATTTAATAGTTTGGCTGTTAGTAAACCTAGATAAATAAATAAATAATATTTGGTTTGATAATAGTTAAACCAAATGTTATTCAGATAAGTGACTATTCTTGTATATCTTTCTCTATGTGTTCTCTACCTAAAAAATAATCAGCCTGCTTGTTTTTGTTGTTGCTTGTGACATGGAATATTATTTTAAGTTATACTTGTCACTTTCTTATCCGCCGAAAAGGAAAGGGACGGGTAATCAATCGAAGGAATAACCTTCCAAAATGTTATATTGGCCAATAACCCGACAGTATTAAGTTGACATGTCAAATGGGTTGAATATCAGCGAAATGTCTATGTTATTCGCCAATGTCATTGTTCGCCTTTTTCCTTTTCGGCAAATAAGAAAATGACGAATATAACTTAAAACAAGTGTCTGCAGGATTTGGGGCCATTATCTATATTATTATCTTATATTATCCTTGGTGACTGTTCAAAGTTTTCACTTTTTCCGTAAATACAAATTAATTAAACCATGTTAAAGACGGTCTAATGTCCTTTAAAATCCAGACGCCTTTAAGTATTGTGTCTGAAAACCTGGGCCTTACGAGGATATACCTGCGAAAGAACTCACGACCAATTTTAGCTCATGCTTGAATTATCTGCACTTCGTTATTGAAGACGTGGGTCCGACCAGCGATATAAACTTTCACTAGATATGCTAGAATGTGGACTGTTTCGTTATCTGTAGGACGTAAATAAGTTTAACATACATACATAAATTCACGCCTATTTCCCATCGGGAACAGAGACTATGGAGTTCCATTTGCTTTGATCCTGAATCCTGACACACTTCTCTTGCTTCCTCCACATTCATCAATCGTCTCACACACGCACGCCGGTTCAGTGTAGATCGTACTAAACCTAAGGACATCTCCAATTTGGTCAATGTACGTCCTTCTAGGTCTTCCTCTGCCACCCCTACCTTCACTTTATATACCACTTTCGTAATCCTATTATCCTTCATCCGCTTTACGTGTCCAAACCAACTTGACACTCCCTTGTCAATCTTAGTCACTATATCGTCTTTTACACCACATCTCTCTCTTATCACACTGTTTCTCACTCAAAGATTTAAAAAGTCATTTTATCACAAGGTCTCAACCAGCGAGCCTGCTGAGAAAGCAAATGATGCAGCAATGGAGGTAGATAAGCCAAATTCCACGGCCCCAGACAGTTCAGAAGACAACTGTCTCGAACCGGAGCAGAGCGAGAGCGTCAAGCCCGCTGGCAACGGTGCAGGCGACGTGTGCAACGGAGAGGTCACAGACTCCAAGCAAGTAGACAGTCAGGAGAGCAACATCACTTCTTCCAATGGCTCAGCAACCCCAGTCAAATCGGGAAAAGCTAAAGGTAATTTTAATTATACTCTTTAGGTTTCCCGCTACATATTTATTATAAGAAACTAACGTGATTTAGATATAAGACTTTAGCAGAAGTAATTACTTCGAGGCTGGACTTACACCTTACACCATAGAATAACGAATAATACTATAGAACGGCAACTCTCCGCTCCCCACCAGTGGCTGAGCTAGGTTTACCTCACCCCCCTCGGTTTTACTTTAGTCATCAATCGTATGGGCGTCAGACATCACACACACAGATGCGCGTGTGCGATAACGTCAATGTGTACTGTAAAACGAGGTTTTTTGTGTGAAGTGTCCGAGGTGTGTTGACTAAGATTGCGAAAATAAGTTAATTTTGTGACTCTAAAACCAGATTACTGTAGCATGATTTAGTGTCGTAAAAATAATACTGTTGTATTTTTGTTTGGTTAATATTACGTGCTTTCCAAAATGTTCTAGTTCCAATATTTACCCATTTCAACCGTCTTCCAGATAAAACATCGCCAGTATCAAGTTCAGACAAAGCAGTCCCAGAGAGACCCAAGAAGACTAAGCTGCGTCGAGTTGCCGCCGAGGTGTACCAGTCGTTGTTGCGGCAGGCGGCTGCGGAGGACGACGATGACGACAGCGACTCCAACGATGAGACCTTCGAGGGGGGAGAATTGAATGACAGCTCGGATGAGGAGAATGGAGATGGAGTCGATGACTCTTCTAACGATGGTAAGATTTTGTAATAAATACACTATGTTTACTAATGTAAAAAAATATTGACTTCTTATGAAATGCAACAATGCAACCCCCTAATAAGGGGGCCTATCCTACACGCCACTAAAAACTGGCCAGTCGACCGTTCGCATGTTTGGACACAAAAATGAAAAAAAAAAACTGTTCAATGCTTGTTGCTCTCTATAGTTGGGAAAAATTGCCCAACGGGTCGGAGCACAGGAAACTGCAAACAATCCCGTGTAATTATTTAAGTATATTAAAGACGGTTTCGGGAGCGACCTACACCGCAACGGATTTTTCTGACGTCATCTTACTTCTAAATAAAAATAAGGACGCGACGCGGCGCGGTTTATGCAGGTCAGTCTCGGTGCTGACACCAATTGTAGAGGCCTTAACATCGTACAAGTTTATTCATGCCATATTTCCTACAGAGCTCGAGGGTTACAACCATTGATATACAATATACTTATAATCAATGGTTACACCTAAGTAAGAAAATCCTGGTTACTATACCATGTTTTACAAATATTCCGGTCAATAAAGGGGTTGTAGAGTGTGTGAGAGGCATCAAGTTTATTTAAGACCTAGTAAGATCCTCTACTTTTTGGGGAAATTTTTATTGTCACATATCCAAAGCCTGTAGCTCGAAAATGTGGGAATTCAGAAAGGTGTATAATTACATAGTTGTAGAAAATTTTATGAGCTTTCATTCACTGTCAGAACTTTTTTTCTTCTCTAGGACGCACCGTTTTTGAGATATTAGCGAAAAGCCCAAAAATGTGACCTCACACTCCGACCCGCCCCCTAGATGTGGGGACTTTTAGTATGTTAACTCCCTAAACACCCTGAATACATTCCTGAAGAAAAATCTTAGGACCCTCCTCACGCACTCTACACTCCCTTTTGAGGCGTATGTTGACAGAACTAAAAAACTGCCTTGTTATAGGTGAGGCAGAGGAGGAAGAAGAGGAAGAGGAATGCGACTCCAGCGACGAGGATGGAGATGAGCTCAGTCTGACGGAGGAGCCTGGCAACGACAGCGGCTGCACCGCCGTCGTCGCACTGCTCAAAGGTACATCCCATTTTCAATACTCCGTATTTTCTTACTAATATTATGTATAGTGGCACACCCCGGACACTTCATACCAACAACCTCGTTTTACACAGACACCACACATTGACGTTATCGTACAAGCGCGTCTATGTGTGTCACGGCTGACGCCATACGATTTAAGTTTAAACTATGTTCGAGGCGAGGTAAACCTAGCTCCGACGCTGGTAGGGAGCAAGAGAGTTACCGTTCTTTACGTAGTGGTAATCCACCTCATAACCCACACGATAAGAAGAATCTAGAGGTCCGGATTCGATTCCCGATAATGACATTGTCGAAAATCACAGTGAGACTGTTCGGTTTGGTTTTGGGACATTGCAGACTGAATCGCCTGATTGTCCGGAAAGGTATTTTTTACTTTTTTTTTTTACACCTCCCGATACGACACGACCTGCACCTTCTCCTCTTCTTCTTCTTTTTAGAGAGGAAGGAGTAGACCTAGGATAACATTTATGGTGCCGACTACCAGCCGTAAAATACATCCACCGACCTGCAGTAGCGTAGCGTGGTGGACTATCCTCTATATCCTGCTTCTGCCTAGCAGTGGACGTACTAGGCTGTTTATGTTGTTATTTTCTTACTAGTTATTACGCAGGGTTATGCTTTGTCTATACAGTAACTCAAACATGTTCCGCAACTTTTTACAATAACAACTACTATAATCACGGTATATTTTGTTCTCAGGCAATGAGTTGTATGTAGCGAATGCGGGAGATTCGCGCTGCATCATCTGCAGAGATGGCAAGGCTATTGATATGTCAATAGATCACAAACCCGAGGATACCCCAGAGCTCGAGCGAATAACGAAAGCTGGCGGGAAAGTATCCAATGACGGCAGAATCAACGGTGGCCTTAATTTGTCTCGAGCGATCGGGGACCATTCCTATAAACAAAATAAGGATTTAGATGCTAAGGAGCAAATGATCACAGCACTGCCAGATGTGAAAACTTTAACGATTGACCCAGTCAAAGATCAGTTCATGGTGCTAGCTTGCGACGGAATATGGAACTTTATGTCTAGTCAAGACGTGTGCGATTTCATTTTGCCGAAATTGGCAGAGGGCAGGGAGAGGTTATCTCAGATCTGTGAAGAGGTTCGTATTGTCACTTAAACTACTCTGTATGTAAAATATGTTCTATTGAGGTGCACATGTATGATGTTAATGTTATGTCCACAGATGTTTGACCACTGCTTGGCGCCGAGCACGATGGGCGACGGCACGGGGTGTGACAACATGACCGCTATCATCGTGCGGTTCAAGGACGGGCTCATCGCCGATGTGGGACAGCTCAGCAACGTGGAGGTGTCGAAAAAACGCGTGGCCGAGGAGGAACCCAGCTCAGAAGAACAACAAGATTCCAAAAGGCAAAAGGTTGATGATCCTCTTTCAAGTTCAGTAGTGACTTCCAGTGTTTAATCTTAAGGATAATGCAAGACAGTGTTCAAGCCACATTTAGTATTGTGAATGTTTGGTAGAGACTTAATTTATTTTTTAAAAAAGGTCGAATTGGCATTCAGTTTATTTCAAGAGTAGCTAGTTCTATTACGTATAAATTGAGCGAATCCCATTTTTGTACTTCCCTGTTTGATACGCGTTTGATACGTTCGGATATACTAAGTCGATTTGCCTTATTTTGGGGCCTGTTAACCCATGTAGTATGTTTTACTGTGTTAAGATTAAGTAATTACATTTTAAACACTCAATTACTAGACGAGTAGGCGTGCCCGTACGGCAAGAGTTAGTAATTAATTTACACTTTACGTAGTTTCGGGACTAGCGATTGAGATCGGCAGTATAACATAACTAGAATTTAATTCACGGTGCATTGTCAAATTGTACTCGTATTGGTACTGCTCAGGAACTACAGGCATTTATAGAGTGCTTTCAAATAAACCATATGCCTCTTGAATATGATCACTTACATGGGATACTTACTTCTTGATGTGTCATGTTTTATATCTTTTGGGTGATATATTGATAAGTTTGTAGTAACCGGATTGTATTTTAGAAGATATATCACATGACACGTCAAGTGCGACTTATGAGGGGAGAAGGTTTGCTCCTTATATGATAATAAATTTCAGAACTGATTTGTTGTCTAGCGACTAGTTTGTAAGCTGTAAGTGTAAGTTACGGAATTTAAGTTATAAAATCTTCAATACATTTTGAATTCCATATCCCTGCAACCTAGGTAATTAAATGAAAGCATTTTTTTGTTTGCTAGAGGAGGCATTTTTTTTAATTGTGACTTTTTAGTTTTAATTATATTTTCCGTTGCCTGATAGGGTTACCCATTGGAAAATAGGGGTAATAAGAGGTGTACAATCTTATTTTGTGTTGACTTTGAAAACATACAATTTATAGTGTGTTGTAAGCATAACAGGTGACATTTTATTACTAATCTCAACTTAATTTCTGACTTAATTAATGTGTATGTGTCTACAGTTTACATGTTACATTTTAAGTACTGGAAGACCAAAAATCAAAACTTACTTATTTTTTGATAGCGAGACGGAAACCCTCGCCAAGTTGGTTTTTTATTTAAATAGTACCTTATATTATGATGTGCCAGTGGATATAGATAAAATTTTGGTTGTATTTGGTGATTGGTATAGACCTCGACAATTTGGCATATTCCTAAAACAATCGGAAACGTGAAGAAATGTATAAAATTCAGTAATTTATGTATGTTAAACCCTAGTAATAGTTATATTTTTGTAATCACAGGTTAATAGTGAAGTTTAATCACTTTATTTGTAATGATCATGAAACAGTTATAAATCAAGTTTATATTTGTTATAAATTGTAATCAATTCTTTAATTTTGGAATAATTTCAATTTTTTCATCTATAAGTAATAATTTGCGCAAGTAACCCCATTATAATACTTTTATGTTGATAATAGAAACTGCATTCTTACTTTTTCATGTGTGTTTCAATGAAAATTACATTTTTGCAGACTGTGTCTTAGTTTTATTGTATTTGACGATGATATGACCTTATCTAATTTGTGTTAAATACTCAATAGTCTCCATTTGTGTGGCTTCTAGGATCTGCAGAGCATCATACTCGCTGTCTAGTTGTTCTAGAATCATTGTCTTATCGTTGATTTCAGCCTATAGAAAAGTAAAACAATTTAACAACTTAGTACAGACTACAATTTAGCAAAAATACATGTGTTATTCTTTGGTGGAAATACCAGCTCCTTATTCTTTGCGTTTAGCAAGATGTGTTACCACTTTATAACATAATAAGAAATAGGATAAATACAACTTACTTGGAGTTTCGCTTGTTCGGATTCCCTTTCCTTGGTGATTGATTTCAAAAGGTTCATCGCTCCTATTGCAGCCATTTTCTGCTTCTCCACATTGTCACCAAGTTCTTTCAGTACTTCCAATAATGAGTTTATAATTTTACCGAAATCTTGGACTTCTATAAACAAAAAATAAAATGTAAGTGGTTTGTTTTCCTTTATCAGTTTTATTTTGTTTCAAAACGTGTCTAGTATAATATTATATACTTGCTTGAATCATAATCCTTGCAGGTGTCTTTTAAATCAATAGTTTCTTTCAGTACATTATTTTCTAATACTCTTATTTTATTAATGTCATCATAGTAAAGATGTGCCTTCTGCAACTCCTCTGCCATTATAGCTTAAGATCACGTCTATTTTCCGTTGGGGTGATCTTGACGCACTAATACTAATACGACGCATAAACTTCGATTAGAGGAACAATTACGTTTGTTAACAAAGAGCGTATTCAACGTACTCTATCAATATCAATCAAATGCTAATGTTTCAATGTTTGAGTTTGTTTCTAAGCAACCGCGTTATTTTATTAGAATATACGTATGAATGGATACAAAATTTAATTGAACGCAGATATTAAGGATGAATTCACATGCCAGTCAAACTGAGCAGTAGTTTGCATGCCAGCCAAGTAGGCTTTTTGGCGGGAAACGGGAACGGGACAGTTGCTTTCTTCATTGAATAATCTAAATAATTAATACGAAGTGGTGTTTTGTGGTTATTGATCGCATTAAGTTAGTCGGAAGACATTCGCGAGTGTTATTATATAGAAGTATTCAATAAACAAAGTGTATCTGCCTATTTTCGCTTCGTGCCAGGAAGCCGCTTCATAACTCGAAAGTTTATGCGGACTTTTGAGTTAATTCGTTTGGGGTTCGGAGTAGGAGTCTACTCCGAGGGTGGAACTTGTAAAGTTGTATGAAAGTATGGGCATAATAGGCATGTGTATTACTGCCTTTATTCCAATGTCTTGACAGTGACGTATAAATATGACATTGACTTGCAGTGAGGCTTTTTGGCGGGAAACGGGAACGGGACAGTTGCTTTCTTCATTGAATAATCTAAATAATTAATACGAAGTGGTGTTTTGTGGTTGATGATCGCATTAAGTTAGTCGGAAGACATTCGCGAGTGTTATTATATTGGAGTATTCAATAAACAAAGTGTATCTGCCTATTTTCGCTTCGTGTCAGGAAGCCGCTTCATAACTCGAAAGTTTATGCGGACTTTCGAGTTAATTCGTTTGGGGTTCGGAGTAGGAGTCTACTCCGAGGGTGGGGGCTTAGGTTTCATCATCATCACCTTTCATCATTTCATCATTCATCAAGAAAAAAAATACGTAAGACATGGCTGTATGGGCATAGTTCCCTTTGCCTTACCCTTCGGGGAAAACCTAAACAAAAAAAAAAAAATGACTTGCAGTGAGGGTATTTATTTGGGTGCGTTTAAGAATTAAGAAGCACTATAATAGCATAATTGCAAAGCAATTTTCGGTACCAAATTTTATTTTAGTCAGTTCATATTTTTTTAAGCAATAAATAGCAGTTGATGAATTGTTTGCTTCTACCTTTATTATTTTAAATTAAATAAATTCTAATATTTGTAGAGTAATTACTAAAAACAAACAATATCTTGGGTTCTGTCGTGCGTTTAAAGCAAACATTGATATTAGATTAAACGCAGTTTTATTTTTCACTAATTATACTACATTTGATAAAATCCATTGTTTGCGTGATTTCGTTACATTGTATTGTTGTGGAAAGTGTGATAGATAATTAACGTCTGGATTGTTCCATGAAGAGCTGTGTACATTTCAGTGGACATGGAAGGTCTGACCCAGAATGAGAAGATCATCTGGACATGCTGGGAGGAGAAGTCAGCACGGGATGTGGTCCGGGAGGCGGCTGCTAAGGGCACACACATCGCCCTCGCGATCAAATATCTCATGCACAAGAACAATTGGAATGAGGCCACAGCTAATGAGTGGTTCTTAGCCGAGGTATGTTTTGATTTCAAAACAATAATATTATTGTTTGACCCCATTGTCCCTTGTAATGTAATACTACCCAGTATTATATACTTAATTTATTGTAAGTGGAATCTGAAGAAGTTTTTATTATGTGCTTATCACAACAAACTAAACTAACCCTATAGTTAATTCATACAGTAAGTATTTGTATAAGTGCATCCTATTAAAAGATCTTTTTTAACTAGTGTTACTTCTGGAAGGTTTCTCCTGTAATTAATAATTTTCTCACTCAGGTTAAAGCATGGACGGTGCAACTTC
The DNA here is from genome assembly GCF_024362695.1 of Pectinophora gossypiella. Classification (NCBI taxonomy): domain Eukaryota; kingdom Metazoa; phylum Arthropoda; class Insecta; order Lepidoptera; family Gelechiidae; genus Pectinophora; species Pectinophora gossypiella. Next base: position 7,509,351 of record NC_065409.1, read on the forward strand.
TCCTTCGAAAGCAAATATTCAAAGTTCTCCACATCCTCAACAAAGTTAAGATAAACCCTGAGGAGCATCTAATGACTTTAGCGCAGGAGTCTCCACAGATAGAGTACAGAGACTTCATTGTAGAGAACTTGGAAAAACTATCTAAAGACATTAAGCCTGAAAATCTTCCCAGATGGCAAAATTTCAAGAATCATTGGAATCTCCTCAGGTATCTTGAAAAGTCATTTGAAGTTGATGGCACTTTCAAACAAAATAAGGTGTTTGGTGTTGGAAACAATAGAGTATTTGTGAATGAAAGTGAAATCAAACCATTGACAATAGAAAAGATAGAGAAATACCCTCCAGAATGGAAAAGCAAAATTGCAACAGCATTGTTCTTTGATAGTTTTGGTAAGTACTTTCTTTTATCAAGTTACACAAATATAGGTAGGTTACTAGTGTTATGACTTCTGATAAGCATTATTCATTATACTTAATATGTCTTAACTTTAGGTAAACATATTAGGTTGGTGACTATGTACATACAATGTAATGTAGGCATTACTGATAAATTGCCTTTATGTATTTACAGAATTTTCTTTACTGGAATTTTCATCATCATTGGAGGTATGGAATCATCTGGTACAACACAACAAAGCCATGATTCTGGTGCGCTGGATAAATGTCCAAACATCAGAAGTAGTAAGGGACATGAATGCACGCTATAACTTCTTCAACAATGATAGCTTTGTCAAGAAACTTCTAAATGTTGACACCAAGGGCTTCAGCTTTAATGTCCTTGACAAATTAGATGAAGTATTTAGGGCCTGGTCAATCACTGACAAAATGATTGCAAGCATTGCCAACAGCAACTGCTTTGCTTTCACTAAGATGTGCATTTATGACACATTGTGCTCTTACGGCATTGTTAATGAAGATGAGCGCAATAATTTGTACCAAATCATAGCAAGACTAGCACGCACACAGAATCTGAAGATTATTGATGATATTTTCACAGAGTCTTGTGCTACTATATCGAAACAGCACTTTTATGTAGAACTGGCTAAGTACTGTGTGAAGCATAAATTGTACAAAGTGCTGACCATGTGTGTTGAGGGGAACATACTTGATACAGACTTGTCTGAGGTAGAACAAGAGGCTAAGGAATGTATTGAACTATGGCTGCTTTTTAAAAGCATTGAACAAACTTCAGACAGGCAGAGTCATGTGGTGCCAGTGTACAAGACTTGTCAACAAATTGCCAAAGATGATATTGATAACTATATCTCTGCTAATCCACATTTAGTTTTAGGAATGATTTTATTGGAAGATAATGCTAAACTGTTTGATATATTTTCAAAGGAGGAATATTTGCAATTCAAAGATTTTAAACTACCAAATATGGGCTTTAAAGACAAACTTCCACATTTGCATAATGCTTTTAAGAAATATACTGATAAGAATCAAATGTATGAATCGAAGGATGTTAATGTCTATCAATTACTTTCGGGTTATCGAGGACTGGATGTATCTAAGATATTTGAATTTCAGTTAGTAAATCAGAACACTTACAGTTTGATAAGCGATAAGCCAGATAGACGTAGTCTGGGTAGCTTACTTGCGAATGATGTGGATGTCAATGCCAGCAGCATAAAGACCTTGTCGCAGAAATTCATGGATATGCCGGATTTTGCCAATGAGAAGCTTATGAAGAGATACGGTTATGTCGCAAAGTTGAACCATGTTTATTACTTGAAACAGTACCGGCCTTGTAATGCAAGTCAGGCGTTTGTGGCGCAGCAGTACCAAACGTACAATCGGCTGCAGGATAAAAGCATAAAGAGCGCGTGTTGTGAGGCTCATGCATTGGCTTTACAAAATTGGTCCGATCCCGCTATGACTGCGTGCGCAATATCTTTTGTAGCGATGATTGGATGTAACCCTACAAGATGCAGGGTCCATATGTCGGCTGCTAAAATGATCAAACAACATTTGTTACGTTTGGGCGAAACACACGAGAAAGCGAGTAAAACAGTGAATGAGTATATGTCGAAACTCATTCAGAGTAATGATGAAGCCGCAAGAGAAATGCTGCGATACTTGGAGGAAATCACTATGCAAACACTACATGAAAAGCAGGAAGCGAGTGGGAAGGTAGAGATGTCAACAGTGCTGTACGAATCTCAGACAATGGTGAAGTTTGCTGTGTTGCACGATCTGCCTTTGCCAGAGATGCAATTGAGAGAATTCGTGAGGAATGACTGTTGGTTCAACTTCTTGCTGTTCGGTGACGTGTTTCGTTACCCACTGGCTCAGATGCTGCAGCTGTCACAGGAGTTTAGTAACAAGTCGTATGCGGAACACTTGAAATACATTATGTTGCATCGAAACGCGGAGGAAGGTTCAGATAAAGAGTTCAAGTCTGTTGCAAACAATGGGCAGAGGAGGGCTTCAAGAATGAATTCTGTTGAAGTGGTAAGTTTATGTTAAAACTCATTCGCGACATCGTTGCCAATTGATTCGTAGTCCGAATACAGATGATGTTCCAATCAGTTTAGTTTCTACAAAACTTTGCTTCCTTGTTATGCTTCTACAATATCATACAACAGTCAGTTCTTGATGTTTGTTAATTGTCACTCCTATGAATAAATACCTCGCTAGTATGCAGAGTCCTTGGCGTGAGTTGATTATTTAATTTGCACGGGTTATATCTTCTAATTCAGAGTCCGAGTCCGACTTTGAGCGGCGTGTTCGAGTTCCCGGCGCCGGCAGCGGTGGGGCGCGAGCTGTGGGAGGTGTCGGCCGCATGTCACGGCCCCGAGGACCCACCCGCCGCGCTGCTGCGAGCTGCCGACCACTGCCGGGAACCACTGCTCGTGCTCATCGCTAGCTGCTATGAGGTATCTATTTTACCATAGGAGTGTTTCACCACTTACTGAATTGTCTAAGCCAGACATTTATCCGGCAGATGGGCTATCACACATTGTATCAGAAAGAGATCCTCAGATTTTTTAAGACATAAACAACCTTTATATTTTATGACCCGGCGAAATAAATCCAAACTGCCAAAATAAGTATGTATATTATGATTATTGATCTACTTTGTGATCAGTTGTTATAATGCAATACACATACATTGGCAGCCAAACGCAGTCGACGTGCTGTGGCCGCAGTGGGTGCTAGCATCGCTGCCATATAGCGCGCAGGTACAGGAAGCGCTGAAGTCTGAGCTGGCGCAACATTGCTCGCCGGCGGAGCAGATACAACGCGTGGCAGAACTCTGCCTGCGAGAGGGATACGTCAACACACTGCATGAATCCATGCTCATCTTTATGCCGGTAAGATAATAGCATGTTTAAAGGAGACAGATTTTGTGATCTCTAATTGAAAACACACTTGGCTATAGACCATTAAGACAGCTATACGGTGCAGTTCACCACCTATCACGTCGCTCTAATAAAGTTTGGTGAAACACGGTTACTCAACTCATCTTACGATGGCATAGTTTGATTTATTATACAGGGTGTTAGTGACATCGGAACGAAAACTTTGAGGGATGATTGACACCATGGAGATCGAGGTTGTTGTAAGTTTTCTAATAGCATGGTCTCCGTCTTTCAAACCGTATCACTTTTTATTCTATGTTAACCGCAGGGAAAAGTATTTTGTTGTAATAATATTCCATAGTACTGCAAATCCTTTGTCTTCTAGGAAAGTCCACTGACTCTACTGACATCGTTTCTGTACCGGTGCATTCGGTTGCGCACCTTCGACTCTGACACCAGCAAACTGCTCAGCAGCTTTCTTCAACACTGCCAGAGGAAATATAGTGTCGACACAAGTGCGTTACCCGTGCAGTTGTCTAAGGAAGCCTTGCAGTCGGTGGCTGTCTCGCTCGTGAAGATAGCAATGAGTCAGAGCTTTGACAGCGCATTCCATCAGAGAGAGTTCCTGAGGTGTCTCGCCGTCGCGCAGTTTGAAAAAGGATTGACGGGTTAGTGTTTAATAGTATTATGCACGCCATTTTAGACGGCGATACGGCTCACCTCCTATCATGTTGGTGAAGCTTGGGTATTTAATTCATCTTGCGATGGATGTATTTCTCACTATGTTTGTTTTAATCTTTTTGTAAGCTATATCTTTCAATAAAACGAGTATCACAACTTTATTATGTTGCAGTACCAACACCGAATTTCGTAACGCTATACGAAATCCTACAGATATCAATGGAGACATCTCTAGTAGTCAACATCTCGAAAATGCTGGAAGATGACGCACAAAGTTACCTTTCACAATGCATTGAAATGTATACTGCTAATAGGAATTATGACGTGGCTTTGAAGATAGCCAAACTTGCTGGACTGTCTGTTAATGAGATCCTTATGGCTGAATGGACGCACAAGCATGAGATGTTGCATATGAAGGAAGATGCCGTAGAGGATAAGGACTTGACTCTGTTCGTCGCACAGTGTAGTGAAGCCTTCAAGCATGCCTCAGTTACCTTCAACAAGGCGACAGAGTTTCTCATATACCATGTCAACGAGATATCCGATACGGCCCAGAAATTTTACTGCTACAGGATAATAATGAGCTGGTTTGAGGAAAACTTAGAATATGGACAGAGAAGAGAAGAGATCGAACACATGATGTGGAATGCCTACTTCTCGAATGAATCTCAAAATGAAATTTTCTTGAACAGTTATCAGAGCACTTTGCATTTCATACTCAATGGACAAAAAGACCCGACGCTCTCGAAGAAGATAGGTCTCGTCAATGCTGAGAAACCGTTCTCGATGTTGTTGAGTGAGATTGAGATTGAGTCTGATGTGGGGAATATTGAAAACGTGGTACTTTTAGAGGAGCCTGATGCAATAGACAATTGGAGGCGGGTGATAAGCCAGTTACTAGAGTTGAAACTCTTGGTGGAAGCGTTTAGGCTGTCGGCTTTGTTCAAGACTCCACCTGAATTCCGGTACAGACCTCCGGTGTGTCCTGTACAGATTATAAGGACGTGTTTGAAGCTTGCAGAAGGGACCTGTTCACCTTATGAGTTGCCTCAAGAACTAAGATTGGTGATTTCTTCACCATTCTCACAGAGTAAATTGTCAAGTAAGTTCAGGCATGATATGTAATAGGCTAGTTTTCAACTAGTCAAATCAGGTACTTTTTACTAAACGTCAAAACACAAAATTACTATGGAATTTGTATGAAATAGCACAGTGTGACGTCATAGAGAAACGTGATATAATGTGGGACTTATTATTACGTTTTTCTTGAATAAAATTCATAAATAAGTTAAATAGAAAAAATAAAATGTTTTTCGTTAATTCTAGATCTGTCTTTATTTAGTAATCAGAATTTCATGATTATCTTGAACCTAGTACACGACTCAATTGGACGCAAATGTTAGAATGGTCGGTCTTCGTTAATGTTAGGGAATTTTTGCCAATATAACAAGTGCACACAGTTTCAGAGACATCAGACGCGAGCTTCGAAGAGTTAGTAGTGATTCAGGAGAAGCAGGACCCGAGTACCGAAGGCGTGCCACACTTAGCTGCTCGCGAGGAGGCTGACAGATTGTCCGCACTTGACGCGCTCGCCGTACGCAGCGGGATCACTGTAGCTAAACAGGTCAGTACACAAATGAAAATACCTATTACCTTACATCCATTTTTTGGAGTTGTGGATCTAAACTGTTAATGCATTACATACAATGTGGAGAGTGATGGGCGCTTTTGGTCATTACCAATGTATGTACTGTTTGACCAATATCAAGTTTTCCAAGTTTGTAAAGCGGGATTATTTTGTGTTCTGTTTAATCAGGTGGCGAGTTACTTCCGCATAGCTCTGCAGATCGGGTGGAGCTACTCGGGTGTGTTGAAGTACCAGCACCACGCGGTCGACTTCATCAACCTGGTGAGCGGCCGCGCGCGCATGTCTCTTGCCAACCTCGTGTTCCGGACCTTCAACATACCCTCCAAACAGGTGTGGATATGAGTTTGAACTATTCCTCTTTAGCTCGTCTAAGACCTGCACTCTACCACTGATGAGCTGTGCTGACCTGTATATAAATAACCAATAGCGTGATTACGTCACGTATCAATAGCGAAATTCTATTCTCCGCATTGGTGGAGTCTAGACCTTACTTTAGTAGCACTAAAATGTAGACAGAGAATGGAACAAAAAATAAAAAAACTTTGGGTGAGAGAACGTTGCGCATGACAAATATTGATACCTAACTTTAATATTATCTCTTACTTCAGGTCGCAGAATACTTGTGTCGTGAGATGGTAGCCGCTATAATATCACCGCATTTAGTGAAAACATCAACATTCCGACAGAAAGAGCATTTCCAATACACTTTGTGGGGTTACGCACTCAATTCCGACATCGAAATGTTTCTGAACATGCGTCCGGACGCTTGTAGCCAAATAGGGAGGTTCATTCTAGACCACCTCATGGCATTCCAGAAGATATACAAAGCTACTACAGTGGCGAAACTTCCAGAAAACACTTTAGACGACAGTTGTCTTGACGTCGAAACTCTTATAGACGAGGAGTTCCAAAATGTAGAAGGCGATGAGGTGGAGTCTATAGTGACTGAAGAAGGGACCCTCGTATCAGCTGATACGGAATCCGTTTTCTCAGTATCTACGGTGTATACTGTTGGTGCTAAAATGACCAGAGACACTCGAAGGAATCTGTTCGATGTGGTGACTAGAAGAGACGTACACATCAGATACGAAGTGAAGTCTAATATCCGGAAGATTACTAAAGGAGCGAAGCTGTCTACTAAGCAGGTAAGCTCACGAATTTTTAACTGAAAGTGATGTTACCATGGTGAAGATTCACCTGAGTCTTGTACAAATGTACAGAAGTAAAGTCGCCTTGCCACCATTTCCATAAAATTGTAAAATATTGTAGCTAGCTATTTAACTAAATATTATAACTTTTTGATCAAAGATTACATATCCACTATCTAAAAGTTCCATCCACATCATCTTAGCGTTATCCAGTTGACCTAACCTAGAGACATTGACAGGTCCGGTTTTTTAAATGTCTTAAAAATTCCACCCAATAGGTTAATATAATCTCAATCGAGCTGCTGGTGCTGGCGCACGAGTGTTTCTCGTGCGCGTGTGACACGGAGGGCGTGGCGGTGTCGCTGGTGTCGGCGCAGGCGCTCACGGCGCGGCTGGCGGCGGCGCGTTCATGGCGGCTCATGGTGCGCCTGCTGTGCGGCCTGGCGCGGTACACCGACTGCGCTTATGTGTTCCAGGTCATTGCTTTGTTTGGTGAATGACTATTGAGCTGTGTTTCGGTTTTTCGGTTTTCGGTTAACAAATATATCGGACCCAGAGTAAACCTGAAGAAAATAGGAAGGATTTATAATATTTTCTGAATGGGTTCTCTAGACCTTCAAGTAGTGGCAAAAAGGTGTAGAGCTCATTTAGTTTAGTTTATCTATGACAAACATAATAATTTCGATAACCGCTAAACTTACGCCATCTATTGTTGCTGAGCGAGGGTCCCAATACCCTTAAGTTGTTTAACAATGTTTTACCATAAACCGTATTGCGACCAAGAATATCTTCACATTTTCAGACACTACGCGACAATCATCAGTTTGAATTCCTCCTGGGTCAATTCGACTACATGCTTGGCAACCAACCGGACAAGATTGCGGAGTTCAAACAAGGATTGCTTGACTTCCTCAAGATACACTGTCCCGGAGACACGGACACCTACATCATGGTTGCTCTACACTTCAACATGTACGCTGAAGCCGCGAACGTGAAACGAAAACAAGCTCTTGATCTTATAGATGACTTGGAGAAAATGGCCTTAGACGCTGCTAAAGCCGTATCTAAGAAACCCTTCCAACCGCCGCTATGGCTTCAAATACATGACAATGTGCAAACTAGGCTGTTACTAGAGACTGCGTTGAACCATTGTACGGATGCGTCAGAGTTGTATCTGCAAGGTGGTTGTATGGGATTTGCCGGGGAAATGGCGATTCTTGCACAGCAGATAGCGTTGCAAATATCGCTGCTAAACGCGTCGCCTACAAGGCTGATACTGAATAGAAGTACAGAACAGTTGTATCGGCTTGTCAGCGAGTATTTGAGGTGAGTGTGCTACAATAATAATGCGAGATTATTTTCGTTTCCTGGAAAGATAATAATTATTAAATGATGCCACAAATATAGCGACAATACAATGACATCACAATGCACATTATCTTTACCATAGTATAAACTATAAACTAGGTTAGCTGAGTAGATGTTTTGGCTATTTTCCCATATATGTCGATTGCGAATAGAATGTGACAGTTTTCTAAATACTCTTATATAATATAATAACTATGTTCATTATTGATATACCGATTTTAGTCATCATGAATATTGTACTTATGATATGTTGTCCTCCAACAGCTTCATGGAAGGTCTGGTGTTACTGTCGGGGCGCGGCGGCGAGGCGTGGCATGAGTTAGCTTACAGGCGTGCTATGGCCAATGATCAGGCCTACCTACGCGATATGGCCGCCTACCGCCCTGACATCGCACATAGCTTCCTGAACAGGTAGGTACTCGAGGTTAACATTACCGGATATTGAGTTTTCCCAGAAAGTCAGGCGACTTAATAGGCTACTTGATAACTTAATCAAATGAGATACTTTTTACTAAATGTCAAAACGAAAGTTTTCTTTGGTGTTAATATGGAAATACTGTCCTGTGACGTAATCAATAAAAGCGGTCAAACGTTGTACTCATTGTTATTAATTTATAAATCAAATTCGAAAATAAGTAGAAAAGTAAAATGTGATTGATTTTTGATCATCTTAGACTGGCGTCTATTTCTAGATTAGCGTTTTATAATTTATCGTTGACCCACAAAAATACCCAACTATAATTGTCTCCTGAGATAAGGTACCAGGCCCGTAAGGCGCGGGGGCGTTCATCGGATGATTTTTACGTTTTTGCGGAACTACGATTGCAAAGAGTATTTTAGAGGGTCTGGTAAATGCATTCAAAAACTTTCGTGGGCATACAAAATTGTAACAAATATGCTATCGAACCAAACGCATTATTATGATAACAAGTCTTTTTTATTACAATGCCGTCCTTATTTGCAGATACAAAGCGGAGAAAAACAAGACCTCAGTGTCGCACGCCGCCATGACCGAACTCCGCAACTTGTGCCGGTGATATACAATTAAACGCTAAGGTTGGTCTCTGAAGGATCTCAATATATTCTATAATAGCTATATTCTGAGCAAAAATAAAAAAATGTAATGCAATTATTCTGAAAAAAGAAAAAGAAATGCGTAAATGGCAACACTGGTTTGAAACCAATCGCTTGAGTGAAAAATCTTTGCCTACCAATAAAAAACTCTATAACAATGTTGCCAGAGCTAAAAAATAGCCGTTGAATTATATTTCAAGAAATAATTAGGTTAGTAAAGAGACTATGCTGCTGGTGAACAAGCCACAGTGTTTTATGTAATCTATAATCAATATTTATTTAATGCCAAATATCGTAATGTATATCGTATATAGCATTTATTTTCATGTTACGAAAGTTGAGTTCTTGTTGTTACGCATTATACTTAATATAATTAGGTGTGTAAATAAGTCATTTACTGTGATAATGTTTGACTGACGTGTACTCATAATTGTATCTTTCTTGATTAAGAATATAATAAATAATATCGTTTACCTAAAATTCGTTTAATAATTTATGCTTGTTGAGTTTACTGAGTTTAAATTAAAAAAAATAACATTTATATATTGTTCGGTTACGCTTTTGATGTTTGGCACATCAAAATTTTAATGGTCAAAGTAAAATGAACGTAAACATTTACTACTTTATAATAATTATCAATAATCAAATATTGAGATGATCCTTCCCTATTTTTGTTTCTCGAATTATGGCACCACTCTATTTTTCAAGATTTTTTATATATAAAAAATATAAAAGAGGGTAGGAAACAATTAAAAAATAAAATATTCTGTATACTTAAAATAGATTTTAATATAAATTAACACAAACCCAACACACGACATTGGCTATATCCTACTACATAAAGAGAGAGAATATAAAGCCCTAATTTAGGGTACAAGTGAAAAGAACCTCAGTCCTTCTAATACTTGAACATCCATGCAGTTCAGTACCCATCGTAAACTTTATAAATTCAACCAGAGTAACAAACAAACGGTACTGAATGCGTCGCAAAACAGATATTTATATTTACACAACTGTTGCAAACTTAGTTTGTTCGATCTAAAAATGGTTCGTATAAACATTTGAGATTCCAAAACATATCTACATAAAATATATTAAAAAAAAATTGGTAATATAAACATTCAAAATAAAATAATATATTTTAACAAGATAAACTGTTTGCTTAATTAAGTATTATACCGGGATTTATAAATAAACTCTGCTAAATGGAAAGTAAAATGTGCATCTTTACTATTTGTAAAGAATTGTTTGAAATAACAATCTTTTCCATACCTACGTACAACCACAAGGCACCGCACACCACCACACAAACCAACCGTCAAGGGACTGAGGATTACATTTTGGAATGTAAATTATTCGAAATAAATGCTATTATTATGTAAATATATGCTTAGAAACGGAATTATGTTAGATATAGTACCAAGTCACTCTAATTTTGTTCCCGAAGTTAAAGAACAGTCCAACAAACAATCTCATTCAAACATACAACTGACACCTTACAAGTCATGTACTCCATTCAAAGGTTTGTCTTTCTTTTGTTGTTATCATATTTTTCAACATTCCACATTAACTGGTTTCAAGAAAATTTACGTTGCTTTTTATATGAGTAGCACTGGGTTACTTTGAAAATATTATCTTTAAAATACACGCGTGTATTAGAATTATAAATACCACCTGGCAATCGTGCGGATCATATTTGTCGAGTGAAATAGAAAACGTTGTAGAAACATTTGAAAGTGAATAGATTATAGCAAAAACTTAATTCATTTAGGTTTCTATTTGGCCTAGATTCCATGTATAAATTACGTTGTAATCGCTAGTTTGTTATTTATGCATAATAATATATAGTGGTGTTACGAAATGGTGTTGATGAGTATAATCGCAAATAATTTATTTTTAGCGCTATTTACATGTAGCATTATGCTTTATTTTACATAATTGACTCCGGTAACACTGTACTCTACTCTAACGTCTAGTTATTGTACTTAATGGTAGCTTCACAAGTCTTAATTATTAGTTTAAATACTAGTTTTAAACTGTAAGTTTCAAGTAGGAGAGAGCGTAGCACTGTAGTGTACTTGAACATATCAGTAGGTATACTCTACGAATAAATAATAATTCAGGAAGAGTAACAACGCTCACAATTTAACGCCACTAAAAGGTACACTGAGTAGGCGGGGCTTAAAACGACTACTCGCACCTACTTCAGTCTGCTGCACGCCGTCACTGACGTATGTCATTGCTCGATTTATGCTCTATTTCTATAGGAAAAACAGTGAAATATTATGAAAAATGTAGTCATGTGTAGTGAGCTGGTGTAGGAAACGAAAAAAGTGCAGCAAAAAGTTAACTGGAATAACTTATCACCGGTAAATATAACATTTTTTTCTCGTAAACACATTGTACTTTGGTCCGCATTATTCAAGAAGTTCCTACCTTAATTCAGATAAATTATAATTTGTAATACTATGCAGTCAATAACTAACAATTTCCAGCAAAATATCAGTTTTTCTGTTATTTGGTCTTATCGGAATTTACTTTTTTTAGTTTCCCCAAAAATGAAAACCGACTGAAAAAATGGATAAAAGCAGTTCACTACGAAAGAAGAGAGGGTGATTAGCTTCCATCCAATTCCAGTAAATAATAATAAATAATAAGTCACATTGTAATTATATTTACATATCACCCAAGTCAAAAACTGAAATACTGAATAGTTGTTTTGACTAAATACCAAATTATACCAATTAATTCAAAACACAAAACATGCAATACAATAATACTACTTGATTACATAATTCAGCAACACGCCTCATCCGAAATACAAAACACTGTAAATTATTAAATCCACCGTCAGCTTTGTCCATTTTTTACTTATACTCACCCATGCATTGCATAACAACATCCTTGATTTGAGAACCCTGGAAACACACGCACCAACCTCTATTATGATGGCTGCTGATAACCAATCACAGCGCTTGTCGCAATGAAGCGCGTCACGGAATCGCTACTGATTGGTTTTATGGATTTACGACCTTTTAGAATGTCGTGGGGCCAATATTTCGCCGGCGTTTGTTCATATTTACTCCTGACTTATTATTTATTCGTTAGGGTATACGGAATGTTACATTTATTTTACTGCGCTATGCTCGCTCTCACTAAACAAACAATGTTTTTGTTTTAATGAAAAACAATTGCTTTCGAATTGAGCAAATAAATTTTGACTGAATTTTATAAAATTACATTTATATTTTATATACTGACATCGAAACAGAGTATTGGCGATTTGAAACGACTTAAAGTTTCCAGTAGGTACATAGATGAGAACGTTCATAACGTTGATATGTTAAGTATGGGTATGAGGAAAATGCCCAAAGTTTCTTTGAAACTTGTAGCCGAATTTGTGATACTTAAACATTCTAATATGTACAAACACGTAAATATTGAATTCCCCTAGACTATTACGCAATACATACCAAAGCCGCCAACCCGCCGACACACCCCGTCGACATTTTGGCGACATGTCGGCAGCTTCCGTAAACTATGTGTTCAGTTGCCCGGCGACACTTAAATTATCCCGCCGGAAATGGCGGATTTGGTGTGTCTTGCGCTTAATACAAACACTCTGTATATAACCGCAAACATTTCACTTAATATAACAGTATTTTCATTCTTAACTTCATCACAGTCTTCTCACATTTCTTATACTAATTCCTGTCTTAACTACAAATGTCTACTCTGGTTTGTCATTCCATTATTACAAATTGTTACCGAAATTTCGAAAGTACTATTTACAAAAAGTTTCATAAAATTTGTTCATATTTTGAGTTAAAACTTACACTATACTGAAAGTGTGATAGGAACAAAAATCATAAAAAATGCATACGTCATGATTTGCTTTGAAATAGGTAATTGTAGAACAGTGTACTTGTAAAAGTAACGTTTACAAAAAGATCTTACAAAATATTTTGTCCGTGTTTGATCACTCGTCATGAGTACTTTATTATGTACTCATTCCTCTAAGAACATTGAGGATACTATTTTTATAAAATAATAAAAAAGTTTTCCTACAAATCGTCAGGAAAAAGTTTCCATCACACTTTTCTTATATCAAAGCGGTTCTACGAACACTTGTTGTTGTCAGTTGTACTTGTCGAATACGGTTCTTGTGCCTACGTTCCGGCGTATAAAGTGTCCTGCTTCCTTGTAGGTACACTGTAATAGACTAGCCGACCTAGTTCAACCGCCGATTGTCTGCGTATATTTTCACATATGTCCAAGAGTTACTAAATGCTTTAAAGTTTATACAACGTGCGTGACGCGGTAGGAGGCGTGTTTCTCTTCAAGTACCGTCTCTATCGTGCGATGCACATTCTCTGGTAAGTGGTCGAGCAACATTCGCGGCATCACTTGCAGTTCCATGAAGTCTTCGGGACACGCCCACCGCATTTCATACGTCGGCTCCTGGGTGCGCACTTTCCTGTAACATTATAGTCATCATCATCATCATGATCCGCCCATTAACGTCCCCACTGCTGGGGCACGGGCCTTCCCTATGGATGGATAGGGAGATCGGGCCTTAAACCATCACGCGGGCCCAATGCGGATTGATGGTTATTAACGACTGCTAATGCAGCCGGGACCAACGGCTAAACGTGCCTTCCGAAGCACGGAGGAGCTCGAGATGAAAACTTTTTTTTTGTGGTCTTCCTATGATCGGCCTTTGCGAAAGTTGCTTAACTTCAACGATCGCAGACCGAGCGCGTTTACCGCTGCGCCACCGAGCTCCTAAACATTATAGTAAATAAGAATTAATATCGCATATTTACTTGAAAGTATGTTATCGCCAAGAGATATTATTTACCTTTCCTCATCGTTCTCCTCGTTACTGTGTTCAGACATGTATAAATACGTACAAGTATTAGGCATAGTACTGTTTTACTGACTGACTATACACAGATATTTTTTTTCATAATGGATATTTAACTCGTTGTGCATTTTAAATTAACAGTTGAGTACACACATTGCAACTTTATATATATAATTATAAATGTTTTTTTTATTTTTTAAGCTTAGCTTAAAAAGTAGATATTGATCTAAAAACAGGATAGAAGCAGAAAAAGTAGATAGTATACTAACTTTTCAATGCCCATGCGCTTGCGACGCACGATGTGCAGAATGCGTCCGGCGGTGAAGAGCCGCGCCGTAGAGAATCTACGGGCGAACACGTTGCGCGACACTAGCGCCGCCTCCTGCGAACGTGCCCACTGCTCAGTACCAGCCTCAGTATTCTGCATCAGCACATTACGCATGTCGTAAGTGAAAATGTTAAACATTGGAGCTGACTCTGCCGGATGAAACTTAAATTTATTTTAGTTTTAAAAATAGTACCGTCCCTCATTTACGCTAATTGCATGAAAGAGATAGAGCTAGTTTTAGGACTATCAGACTAAAAGAAAATTAAGTTTGTTTCTGCCAGACTCGTCACCAATATATATATATAGGTAGTTGGGTACCTACACGTTACAGGATTTGAAAATGACATATTATGTTTTGGGTTCTAAGAAGACTACATAGTACACAGATAACAGTAGATTATGTTCACACAAGGCCAAACTATAAACCTTACGATAATTACGTGTAAGTACTAAGTACTACCTAATTTGAGTGTTCATATAGCGCACATACAAAAACGTTCAGGCGCTTGTATAAAGTTAACCTACTGGTATTTTTTACATATCTATTAATAAAAACAAGTTCATAAATGGAGTATGCTCATAAAATTACATTTAGACGATCCAGCGCGAAAATCTCTTCTGGAATTCTGTACTACCAGGGTAACAGATATTTTAGCAACCTGTTACTATATAAATATTACAAGACGTGGAAACTATTTTAGAAAACAAACACACATTAAACACCGAAAGCGGATCCTTGCTAGCAAATCAATGAATACGGTGACCATGCAGTACTTACCCGCGTGGACGCATACATTAATTTCAATCTTCACCCGGCTTTAATAAACGACTTATCTTCACATTTTAAGCTATACTTCTTTAATTATAACTTGATTAATTTGACGGTTGTCAGAACAGTCCATTTTCCTCGCATTGTTTGTCTTTGGTTGATCTAACAGAAAGCTCTGTGAAGCGTGGGTATTTAGTTCATCTGGCGATGGATGTACCTCTAACTAGCTTAGCTGTATTAAATAATGAATTTAACAAATACACAAAAGGGTGTTTTGCAAAAAAAATAATATAATAATAAGAGTTGGAATCTGTGAGAGACATTAAATTATTCATGATTACGTCATGTGATTTCGTTTCATTATTACCAGCGCACGATTTAAGAAGAGAACGTCACATGAAAATCTTACATATTTTTCTGTTCTGCTGTTAAATCAATCAAGTTATAATTAACTTAATATAGGTATCGTTCTATAAAGTACCTCTACTAAGTTGGCAAAATGGCGGCGCTACTTATACTTATATCTTTTTCTCAGGTAATAACTGGAATTACGTAATTTTAGTGTCATTCAAAGTAGGCGCACCTTATGAAGACCCTCCGGAGTCACGATACGGCGATATCGCTAGGGCTATGATCGGTCCGGAAAGTACGTAAAGAACTTTCCTTACCTTAATGGTAATTATCACACGAACATTCATATCGATGACAATGGATTATGTTATAACAATAGGAAAGCAACGTAAAGTCAAAACAGATGGCACTACGATCGACTTAGGTACATATAATGTGTGAGTACCTTCAAAATATCGCGGATGTAGTCCCCTAGAACTTTTGCACTAGTAGGTATATTGGTACCAGTACAGCAAATATTCTTGATCTTTGTTTACTTATTTTTATTTGGAGGCTACTTTTACTATATACTAATTTATTTTCTGCTTGAAATGGAAATTCAACAGTTTTTTAACAATTAAAAAGGAGGGTAACTTTAAACTACTATCTACTCTACTTTATACTATATTTAGTAGGACCATAAAATTGGTCTATTGTACGTATTGCTTTTCTTAATTTTATAATAAAGGACAGACGCAAAAGTTAGTACACAACACGTAGTACTTATAACACCATTTATAAAAGAGAATATACGTATAATTTACTACGTTTCCATTTACCACAAAAGTTTACCGAGTAAGATGTATCGCGCCATCTGCAACCTTATGTTGCCAGCCATGAAAACCAAAATGATCGCAAAACATAACGGAACTAGCGAAAGTTGAAGCTGGAAGCGGCACGATCACAGCACACTATAGGTATGAGGGCTCAACTGACAGCACTCACGGTGGACACGCTAGGCACGAGGAGAGCGTCTGTCGAGTCGTCCGAGTGGTTCGCCTCCAACTCCTCAGGCCGCCGCCATGTTGATTCCAAATCGCGCGCCGGCACCCCGAATAATGCGTAGCCGAACCCGTTCAGCATTATCCGGTACTGAAAAAGCAAAGTTTCGTCAAGTAACAAAAAAGAGCTTACAATTCTCGTTATTTCAATTGTCTCTCTGATACATACAGTCAATAAGATGTCGCTAGATTTTCCGAAATTAATATCTGAGATCTTAACCTTCACGCAGTTGAGATATTTTTATTACAGTAGAAAACCCCTTTGGTACTCCTAGGGTTTTCAATCCAAACTGTTAGAGAGTATTCGTCGCTACATTCACCATCAAAATCAGCAAAATGTGATCAACCACGAAGCTTATTTCCAGAAAAATAAAATGTAGGGAAAACTGTGTGTGCCTCGCTTTATTTTCTTAACGGTTTCCCACAAAACGCGGGAAATTTTAAGTGTTTGCTCGTAAACTGACAACGCGGTTGGATCGTAAAGTTTTATTGCGGTCATTGAATGATCGGTGCTTAGTAATAAAATATACCAAATAGGCTGTATCGGCTGCGAATTCATAAAGAACTTAATGTTAATTTTCTTTACAATGACTACCTACTACCTTGATGTAACAGATATGTAAAATTTGTTTCAGTTCAGCGTGGGCTAAAAAAAGCATAAAACAATACAATTATCTGAGAAATATATTTGAAGGTGTCTTACATACGACCTAAACATTTTATTTGACCCGACTTGAAGTACCTACTTGCATGATATACATCTTCACTCATTAAAAGGAACACTCACAAAAAAACACACAAGAGCTCTTTTACGTTTAAAATGACGAGATTATATAAACACTTTTTACAGCTCCATTTTTTTGAGAGTCAAGTACCTTTGGCAGTTTCGTGGCGTGTATAGTCTGGATGACCTTGGTGCGAAGGTTCTCGATGCTGTGCACCGACAGCCGCATCACCAGGTCGTCGCCGACCCCCACCGTCAGTACGAAGCTCTCCGTATACCTTGCCGCCTCCCGACTGATCAGACCCGCTGGAAAGTCAACAATATTGTCAGCTACCGTTAAATCGAGAACTGTGTGTTTTATGTGGACACAGACTAAAATAAAAATATTTCATGTTGCTTGTCATACCGAATGCATTGTGAAACTTGGCTTAAATAATAATATAGCATTTGTATTTGGTAACTACCCTAAAAGAACTTAAGCGTGAAGGAAATTATAAAGTCAAAAGTTCAATTTTACGTATAATGATTTTATTAAACTTCTTTCAATAAACTATAGTAGGTAATTAAATACATCTAACTGCTTGTTTTGATATAATTTACATAAAATACGCGTTTCAAATTCTGAAAACCTCTTGATCTTTACAAGTTACCTACTTAAATACAAGTTATATCAAAGTTAGGGGAAAGTTAATATTTTTGTTTAGATCTACTCGTCATAAATTTGTTTCGATAACCATAAACAAAATGAATTCGTTAGGCCGCTCGAAAATTTGCTGAGAAGATTTACTGATGTAATGTAGAGGGGAACAGTTTAGTATTGTCGCTTAGCTTAGGATAACTTATAAATGTGTGCGTCTGTTGTAAAGTAGCAGCCCTGTGTAATCTGGGGAAGGTGATAACCGAACCTTTCCGATAGGAAAAGTGTTGATTTTGCAACAGTGTCTTAAGTATCTGATCCAGTGGGTGATCCAAGATTTTTGGATTTTGGTTATGGTTATCAAGATTTACCTCCATGGTAGGTACAATGTTCAATTATACATTTGATTGGACTTGTATCAACTAATGCAAATTAAAGTTTTGGTAAAATAATTAGTACCTACATTTCTTTGAAATTAGGAATATTTAATATCATATAATACCGGATGTCAGAAACTTTGAACAATGATTCAGACCTTGATACTGAGTTGATATCAAGTGGAATTTTCCGTCGCAAAAGTATGAAACTGAAAATAATTCATAAATAAATACCAACTAAGGGTGGTATTAATAAACTAATCTCAGCTGAGACTGCCCTCAAGATGACATGATCTCGAGCGCAGCCTCGAAGCTGAGATTAGTTTATTAATACCACCATTAGAATCATGGTTAGAATTAACCCCTCAGTATTCGTTATGGTGTCACTAACACCCATACCCCTCCCGACCCGTGGTACAACTGCGATGTCCAACTGGTTGTACTACGGAGAAGTAAAGTTACCCACAGTTCAACTGGTTGTTCTATGGGGAAACAACTTTACCACTGGCTCAACTGGAGTGAGTTGTTCTTTCCTTGGTCCAACTAGTTGTACTACTGGGAAATTTAAATGTATCTATGGAACAACTACCGGAAAAAAAAAATATTGGACCTTTATTGCACCAATCACTTGATAGTCATTTGTTTTGTAGACGTTCATTTGTTTTACAC
This sequence comes from Pectinophora gossypiella, assembly GCF_024362695.1. NCBI lineage: Eukaryota > Metazoa > Arthropoda > Insecta > Lepidoptera > Gelechiidae > Pectinophora > Pectinophora gossypiella. Next base: position 7,528,337 of record NC_065409.1, read on the forward strand.
GATGATCATCTTATCCCCGTGGTTCAACCAGTTGGACATAATTCCACCGTTGTACAACGGATCATATAGAATCATAAATACAAAAAAGAGTTGAACTATGGGTAATTTACTTCTCCGTAGTACAACCAGTTGGACATCGCAGTTGTACCACGGGTCGGGAGGGACCCATACGTATAAGTGTACGGGGCGTAAGTGACGTCGTAACGAATACTGAGGGGGTGATTCAGCTCATTACTCTTGAGTTAATATCAAGTGGAAATTTCTATCGAAAACGATAACGAAACCCTTTATAAATAACGTAAGTATCCTGAAAATCGACCTTTGTTGAAAATCAAGCACAGATTATCAGATACAATTAAGTAGATAATCATACGAGTATGACATAGTACCAATTTTTAATATATTAAAAGAAACTGTGAGTAACTTACCTGGCGTGGAGAAGGCGAACACCTTTAGGTGCGGGTACCTCGGCCTTAACTTTAACGCTACTAATACTGCTACTCCAGCTCCAAGACTGTGACCTGGAACCAATGTTTACTTTGTTTACAATGTACTTGTTATTTCGGTTATTGTGTCTAGATAGATGTAAAATAAGGCAACTTAGGCCCGGATCATTCCAGAATTAGATCACGATCGTCTTTTTTAAACGGTTTTATTTAAAACTAAGTTTTCTAGAAAATTCTTATTTGTTATTAGTACTTATGGAGACTAGTATAAATTGCAAATTATTTAGACGGCCTTGGGACGTGCGGTACAGACTTTTCAATATATAAATGGATGGATTAGTTTAATATATTTCTGTTGTGTGGGATAATGTGAATCAGTACTTTACTTATTTATGTTATTACTAGCTTTTGCCTCTTTGGCTTCGCTCGCGTTAAATTCGGGGTAACACTTCCTACCTTGAAAACTGCGAAAAGTCCCATATAAAATTTCACCCCCTCCTTGAAGGAGTTGCGGTCATATTTCCCCAAAAAAATATGCCCGATTTTTTTGTTAGTCACAAATAGTCCGCATACCAATTTTTAACTTTCTACCTTGAAAATTGCTGAATGCTCTATACAAATTTCCACCCCCCATTCTAGGGAAGTGGCGGGTTAAAAAGAGACAAATTATAGCCTATGTCACTCTATCCCTTCAACTATTTCCAATCACGTCAATTCGTCGCTCCGTTTTGCCGTAAAAGACGGACAAACAAACATATAGACACACAAACTTTCCCAATTATTATATTAGTATGGATGAAGATTTAGCCTACGCCCACGTAGATTACGATTTCGCATTTTAGATGTGACTTACGTATCTTAGATTTGCTTTGGTCAGCAAAAAGAGGCAACACTAAACTGTCCCATACAAGCTGATTAAATGTCGAAAGTCATAGATTCTGATTGATGAGCCCATGTCGGATGGCATAAGTACACTAGTTGACCATATTATTACGTAGGTGTAATATCTAATATAAGGTAAAATAACGGAGTCAATAAAAACATGGACATTTTGTTCTTGTCGTGCAATAAATTATAGTCATAAGTATATTTGTTAGCAGCGACAATTTTGTGTGATTTAAATTGGTAGGAAACACGCGAACCTATTGAGCATATATACCTAGCTAGCTTTTTTAAAGTTCATGGATGCCGTAGCAAAGCTACTTTTGATTACCTTCTACATCTAGGTAAGTAGGCATTATCTAGGTATTTAAATTATGGTTAAAAAATCTTAAGTTTGAAGTTGACCCTGACACCACGGCTGATGAGGTTGGTAATCCACCTCACAACCCACACGATAGAAGAAGAGTTTAAAGTTTAATCTAGAAAGGACAGATCACGGTTGGTGAATCATTTTAAATAGGTATTAATAATATACCACCTTTAAGCATAATAAGAGCAAGAACATAATTACTTCACGCATATAGAGACGAAATTTTACCTGTGAGTATGAGGTCGTAGTGCGGGAACTGCTGGAATGCGCGATCCAACACAGGAGTCAGCCGCCGCAACATCTTGGCTGCTCCCATCGACATGCCTTTGTGTGCAGCCGTGTCCTCAGGCAAGCCTGATGCAAAAACACACTTTTGATCAAACAAATCTTCAATTTGTTTTTTTTTTTATTTGGAATTACAATGCGTTTTGTACTTTATTTGTTGTTCTGAGACTGAGACAAGGGAGATGTTGTATGACATGCATTTTGGCGGTAAAATATTAAAAGCAAATTATTTACTTTTATTTTTCTTTTAAAATACAAAATGGCGCCATCGTCATCATTATATCATTATATTTTTTGACATTTGGTGACAGTTAGGTAGGTAGCAAAAAGTTTTTATCAGACGCTTTCATAATCATGACCACTTATCTCGAAAAAATTTTTGTGGAAGCCATTAAATATTATAAAGAAAAGTATTTTCTTTTTAATTTAACTTATGGCTAATGGGTATATTTTTTGTCTGTTTTAGTCCAGTAATAATTTAAAACTTTGACATATTATTTAGGTTCTTTTTGGTGACTTTAAAAAATGTTCGAGTTATAACTCGAAAAAACTGTCACGCAAACCATTAAGCATGTATAAAGAAAAGCTTTCTTTTTATTTTAACTAGCATTTTGAATTTGAACCAGTAAGTTGTTACTTATTTGAAACTTTGAATTGGATTCTTCCTTTTTGGTAAGTATCTAGATAACCTTTTTAGTCCGGATAAGCAATCTTATTTAACATATTAGTACATACAGAGGTGAGTACATTACTATATGTAAATGTTAAAATAACTTACCATCCGCCTCAAATTTTTCGGAGCCCGCTGTGAAGTCAGTGAAGATATCCCTGAGGGAAATCGAACCTCGGACTGCAACTACGATACTTTCACGTTCGTGGTCTGCTATGACGCAGAAAGGTAGCTAGAATTAAAAATATGATTTTGACTTAGTTAATAATTATCATCAACATCATACGTTTAAATGAGAGAGGCTATGTAGGAATATTAGAAATAAGGACTTTTTTGCAAATAGATCATTAATTTAATAGGTAAGTACCGAATATAAGGGTTGATACAAATTGACATCGTTTTATGTATAATCGTGTTACAAAGTGATACCACTTTGGCTCAACACAGTTGGCTCGACTATTGGTTGGTCTAACAGAAAGCTTGGCGAGTGGGTACTTAGCTCATCTTGCGATGGATCTACCTCTTGACTACCCCAATTGGGATATAGTCGTGGGCTTATGTTATAGCTTGCGTTACTTGCGCTTGCACTAAAATGGCACACCGCTGGAGTAACATTAAATTACGCACGCGTGCATGCATTTCGCGTGTCTTTCGACGCGTTTGCCAGATCAACTATACCACTCTACTTGAGTGCAAACGCGTCGAAAGACACGCGAAATGCATGCACGCGTGCGTAAACTAATGTTACTCCAGCGGTGTGCCATTTTAGTGCAAGCGCAAGTAACGCAAGCTATAACATAAGCCCACGACTATATCCCAATTGGGGTAGTCAAGAGGTACATCCATCGCAAGATGAGCTAAGTACCCACTCGCCAAGCTTTCTGTTAGACCAACCAATAGTCGGGCCAACTGTGTTAGTAAAAAGTGCATTTAAGATAAATGAATAACTCATAGCGCTCCCCGTTTTTGCAAGCTATAAGGCGCGGTTAAGTTCAACCAGTTCAGTTTGTTACGTACCTCAAAGACGCGATTGTTGAAGGAGGCGAAGATGATGTCGTCGGCGGCCATGCGGGACATGTACTTGACGCCGGCGAAGTGACACAGGCAACAGTTGTCGTCTGTTACTATAGAGTTCTTTGGTCTGTTGACAACATGTTGTGATCAGGTCAGTAGTGGTATATATACCATACATACATATATTTTCAAGATAACACTTTAATTGGGTGACTTTATCGACTATTTATTAATTTCCATCGTAGTTCTTTCCACAACCAACGTCTCTTAGAAAAGTCGGGGAACCAATCCAACCAAGTTTTTCATTTGTTTTTCTCGCCGCGTAATTCTCACTTCCGTTCACGCCTTTTCTGTTTAGTTCCTTTTTAAATTAATTAATTAGTTGTTTAACATTTACAATTATAAATAATTTATATTAATTCTATTTAATAATATTTTAAATCATTAAAATACTTTTAAATTATATGCCCATATGCTTGAACGATAAAAGTGCAGGTAAATTAATAGTCCATATAAATTCCATCGTTTCGCAACTTTTAACTTTAATCTAGTTAATATTCATGTTAGATATTGAGATATCTTGCAGATAATTCAACTTCTTTTAAAATATGAGTGATCATGACAATACATAAACTCACGCCTATTTCCCACCGGGGCAACCAGACTATGAAATTCCATTTGCTTCGATTCTGAGACACTTCTCTTGCTTCCTCCACATTCATCAATCGTTTCATACATGCACGCCGGTTCAGAGTAGATAGTACTAACCATTTACTTAGGTTGCCTCTCTTTATTTTGATCAGAATAATAATGGGTGAAAGATGTGTTGTACCCGGGTATAATAAAAAGGGTCATCATTTATACCCACAAACAAAGATAAAAATTAAACGCACGCAGCTCTGACAGCGCCATCTATTTTTTTCTATTTTTACTGAAAGTCCCTTATTAGTTAGGTAGAGTAAAGACTAATTAAGTAGGTAATTTTTTCCATACAATCTTAATGTTGCCAGATATGAATATAGGTACCTATAGTAGAATTTGAAGTAGAGAATAGAGATTTTTTTTATAAATAAACCTTTTCCTACGCTTCCGATAACTAAAAACGCTGCTTTTGGACATAGTCTGTTTTGTTTGAAGTGTCCTATCTGTTTAGTTGTAATGAGAGTGTAAGCCAAAATACCTTAACTGTCTCAACGTAATATTGGTAAAATCGCTTTGGGTATTTATATTAATACCCACTTTCTCATCATTAGTTTAGTATCACATCAATTAAATGCATAAGTAATTTTACAGATGGATAACCAATACGGGGATTAAATCATAAACATAATATTTTACGAGTATTTACTACCACGTGAAGTTGTTAAAACAGTCATAACCCTTACCTATGTAATCAGCTATAAACATTATTTTTAATTGTACATTTGGAGTTGTTTATGTAAATTATGCATATGTATTTTTAATAATTAAAGTACACGACATTTCAAGGTTTATCCGGGATGCGTTACGACTTAACTTTAACATTTATTATTATAACTTACTTAAGTAAGTATTCTTTTATTTACTTATGTTTTGGGGTCCAGCAGTAGTAAATAATTTTGATATTGTTGTTTTTTCCAAAAGATCTCACGACCTAATAACGTATCAATTCTATCGTATTGCATAAATTCACAAATTACTTTCCGATTGTGATTAATCATTATCGATAAAATCAATCAAGAGTCATCTACATTTTGATGGATTTTCCAAGTATCGGTAAGTGATTGTCGTAAGGTAATTTTATTTATTGAAATTGCTTACCTACTGTAAATATATAAAATACTATTGTTATATTTTGTAATTTACTCCTCTAGTTTGGTTCCACTTTTCGGTATTGTGCAGTTAATTAAGAATAAATACTTTTGTATTTTATATTAGGTACTTATGATTATTACCTGGGCGGAAAAAAAGAGATTTCTTTGCTTAGAAATTAAAAACAAAATGACACTTACCTACAACAGCAACAAGTGAGATGGCGCGCAAGTTTGCAGAATCCCGTAAAGCAATGGCGATAGATCACATACGGCCATCCGTACGCTGCGATGGAAAGCTTCAAATAGTGTAAAGCGTCTTCTAGGTTCATCCAAGGTGGGGTCTCTGAGAAGATTTTGTTGACATCCGTGGTGTATATAGGTTCTTCATCGTTGAGCATCTGTATGCGTCGCATTTCCCTGGTCTCCCTCTTCTGTCGTACGCGGAGGAGTACACACCCAGCTACCACGTCCGACGGAACTAGATCTGTTGACCTGAATAACGCGCTGAGTAGAGCTGAAACAAATTGTTTATAAAGTAAAACCTCTAATACGAGTATCAAGTTCAAATACATAAATATCTTTATTCAATACCTCTACCTAGGTAAAAATAGCCAAAAAGGCAGATACCTATTGTGTGCGAAAAATATATAAAAATAATTAAAACACATAATAATGGGTTCTTACCGCGTTTAAAGCAGGGATATGGTCTCATTATTATGTGTGTCGTTATTATGTGTTTTAATTATGATAACAATCGCGTAAACTTAAAATAATATATAAAAATGTAGGTAAAAACAAGTAACCGATATTTGTACGAATGAAACTGGTACAAATATTATTATTATTATTATTATTATTATCGTGTATTGGTAGAGTACCTGCAACTTGTTGAAAAGCCTCCTTCCCGTGCTCGTCCCTCTTGAGCCAACAGAAGGCCCATCGGAAGCGGCGGGACCAGAGCCCCGTGACCTTCCTGTGGTGGCGGACCTGGTTGGGCGTGTCCTGCAGGTCCCCATATCTAACTGACCCTAGGGGGTCGAACACCATGAACAGGCCGAAGATTGTAAGCGCCAGTTGCACCCAATTGAACAGAACAATGCCTGGGGATAAGAATCCTTTATTTGTCATGTATAAAAAATAAATCCTTCAAGCGGGCGCGCGTAGTCGAATCGACCGCGCTTAGTACATTTTCGTTCATATTATTATTATTACCTATTACATTTATTTGTCACTTTTAGTAGCCTGGCGCCATGTCATTGGGAGTAAAACAAAGAATAAACCGTGGCTCGGGGCGCTCCCACCACTCCACAGATCGCAATTGTTTTAGTCCCGGTGCGGTGGAAATCCAAGCACTTTTCGGATTATTATACATAGCGGGATCCTTGAAGACATCACACGCTTATTTTAATTAGGTTACTAATTGTTTTTTTTTTTTTCATAATTTTAATTACTTTTTTTGACAAATTAAGATACTTTAAGGACAATGATAATATATGTAAGTACAAATAAATATATAATTATTGAATAATTAGTGGTTTATTTCCTTTATACATCCCAAACGTCTTATCGGTTATACGCGCGCCCGCTCCCGTTACAAAAGACCACGCGCCCGCTTGAAGGTTAAATAAATAAATAAACATCGGATCGTTCTTCTTTTATCTTTCTATGTTTTGCGAAAAATAGGGCGCTTCAAACTATGACTGTTTTAAACTCGATATTACTTGGCAAAGTTTACGTGGTTGTTACGAGTCCTTATGCGAGACAGTCAACAATATTACGAACGTACTAATATAACTTTCTTGTCTGCCGGGACGCGACTCCGTATCGTAATTCATGTACGTGACATTTTGCACGTCTCAGAAAGCTTTACATTGGCCTTTTGAAAACACGTTTACGGTTTCTCGTATCTGCGTAATAATATTTAAAGTACTTAGGCAACCATGCGCTTTGACCCCACCACGCATACCATAATAATAGTGTTGCACAAAATCGAAAACTCTATTCTTGCAAAAGCTTAATAATGTACTTATGAGCCGATCTACCTCGACACTTCATGCATATTGTTATTATCATCCAAAGGTAGCAGTTGCCGGCCTTTGTGGAAAATAGGATTTGGCATGCATTTGCATATCCGCAAATCAGATTTGCGGCTACGTAAGAGATTAATTCAGACCGCAATTAATAATTTCGGTTGTATCGGATGTCGGCATACTAAACAGCAAGCAGTATAAATGTAGGTACCTAAATAGGGGAGTGATAGAATTAAATGTGCTCAATGGTTGGGTGAAAAATCACCCTTATTGATGTCAACGCAGCGCTTTCACTTAATTTTACTAAAAAGAAATTCCGACAATAGAAACGATTGGATCGATACGTTCTTTGTTTGAATTTGAGAAAAAGAAAACTCTCAAGTAGTGACTTAAAAAATGTGTTTTATGCTTTTTATGTATGTTCATATCATATAATATAATTTTGTCTGGCCAAGTAGTTAATGCCATCTGCGGCAAATCTACAATAAGTCACGTCAAAACAAAAACACTAATATAGTAAAGAGGTAAAGTTTGCTTGTAGGGGGTAATCTCTGGATCTATTGAACTGATTATCATATTTTTTTTTCACCAGTAGAAAGCTACACTATTGCAAACTTCAATGTTAATAAGAACGAAAAGCTAGTTAGTTAATGATAATAAAATTACCTATTCCTAAGTAGGTTAATTATATTTCCATAAATATTTTTTCTTTACACTCGTAGCAAGTAAAGTATTTCATCGTACCGTACTGGTTAGTACCTACTTGTAAAATGATAAATGAACATTTATTTTCTCTTGATACATCTGGGATTGGTGTGATCGGTCATTGACCCACGAGAACCGAGAGAATATTAAAATGAACTCTTACTTTGTATGACTATACTGGAGAACTTGTCACTGACGGAGCACTCGATCACCTCACAGAACATCCACATGGTGCCCATGATGTTGAGGGCTATTTCTGGCAACACCAGCAGCACCCTGGAACATTAACATTAGATATGGACAACTGCCAAAAAATGGATTGATGATAAATGAATCAAGAAACTACTACTCTACTTTCTAAAGTATTCTAGATAAAGTTAAGGTTGGTCAGTATAGTTAAAATGGGTTATATTATATGCACCGTCCCCTCAATTCATCTGAGGGGGTATGCAGCATATTCCAAGCTGCTCCACTGGGTCATATGGGTTATAATGATACAAAACCCGTATAACTAAACGTCAATAAGTTACCCAGTAATATACCTAATTATAGCTTCGATATTGATTTACCTAAAAGCAGGTACATAAGCTTGAAGCTACTTTTCGTTAGGAAAAGCTCTATTGTCTTAATATTGCCGCTTAGCACCCCACCACCTAAAATACTCCGACTTAAGTACCTACCTATACATTATTCAGGAGACACAAACTGGGACAATTCAGTCCTTCGCTTAGATTTAGTATTAATTTGTATTATTCTACAGTATTCTAACACGAAAGCTCTGGTCATCTTGTGATGGATGTACAGTCATGAGCAAAATCATGTGCCCACTTTAGAACCCTGTCACACTATCATATTTGACATTTATTGAGACTTACGGTTTAATTTGTCAAAAAAGATAATGTGACATGGTTTCAAAGTGTATACATATTAGTACTCGTGACCGTACCTCTGACTACCCCAATTGGGATATTGTCGAGGCGAATTCTATGGCGAGGATGTATATATACTACTTATATAAGTATAAATAACATGTACAATTGCCTACCCCTTCGAGGATTCAGGCGTTAAGCTATGTTATATTACAATATTCTACATTTAAATAAACCTCCCAATTAGGTAAGTAATGTTACAGCCAACCTGAACATCTTAGAGGATGACCATGATGGGCGGTTGTGATGATGAGGACCGATGTTTGTGCAGCGTAAAACGATACGTGTGTTGGGTTGAGTGAAAGAGAAAAACAAAGAACGGAGACGGAGAGATTCTATATTTAAGTTCCTACTTAAAAGGAAAGTGATATCAAAAAGAAAAGTGAGCAATAAGGCCGCCTGTTGTGCTTTTCTGTATATGTTGTCCTTATCTCTGTATTTTGTGTCCATTGTGCTCAATAAAGTATTTTATCTATCTATCTATCCCGCAGTATCTATTCCCGCGTGTGTCAGGATCGAAGCAAATGGAATTCTATAGTCTCTGCTTACCCCGGTGGGAAATAGGCGTGAGTTTATGTATGTATGTATGTATCTATCCCGCTCATTATATAATTAACAGGGTAGATATAAATAGCAGGATATGCAAATATCAAAGGGCTTATGAATTACGACATGGGCAAATGACATTTTAATTAACTGGCCGTCACGCCACGACACGCCGTGGACAATAAGATCTATTGTCAACACAAAAACAAAAGAATATCTGAATGAATCAGAGCATTGTTAGGTATTATTTTATATGTGCAGAACTGTGAAAACATTCATAGGCACGGGAAGGACCTTACCTAAATATAACATCATCGATCTAATATAAATATTGATTTCGGTCAGTCAATAAAATTGTTAGCTAAACTATAACAAGGGAAAAATGTTTTATTGCAGCATGCTACCTATAAAAATGCGAATAAGCAAATAAATAAATACTTATTAATGCTATATGGTCATAATCATCAATTTAAGAGCCACGCTCTTGTCGGTGCAGCATTCTCCATGCTACTTTGTTCGGGAAAAATAGGGCAGTGGTTTCCCACTTGCCTTCCACCCGCTATATGGTAAGCAAATGGAATTCCATGGTCTCTGCTTGCCCCGGTGGGAACTAGGCGCGAGTTTATGTATGTATGTTATCTATGACAGGTTTCCTCCTAATTTAAAATACCCAAGTACAATTTTATAGCCCGTAGATACGGATTAAGAAGCTAGCTTCTTAGCTATTAATGTCTTCAAAACTTGAAAAGTTAAGATGGGTTTATAAGCGGTTAAGATTATGCTACCGGTATCATATCGGTTTAAAATTATGGTAGAAAATCATTACCGGTACGATAACCCGGTTCATATCGGTATGATAAAGTAGCGTAACCTTAACCCTTAACCTTTTCAAGCAAAGTTACAAACCCATCGAGTATTGTAGAGAAAACGAATTAATTAACTATGTTTCATATTATTGTTTGCACGAAGATACCTAGCGGACACTTTTTAAGTAGTTAATTAAGTAATATTGAAGAACGAAAAACATTATGGCGATACTTTCCTAAAAAGCTTCCTTTAACCAATAAAACAGGAGTAAATCACGATCGGTGACGGCAAATAATGCTTTGTTTGAGTACTATTTGGTCGAGAGCCGTCGTTCCGTCAAAGGTCCGCCACCCGCAATATTCTTTTATGTCGGCACACCCCGGACACTTCACAAAACACCTCCTTTTACACAGACATTACTACACAACGTGATCGTTACATCTGTGTGTGTGACGTCTGACCCCCATAAGATTGAAGACTAAAAAAAGTAAGAAAAGAAAAAAGAAAGTAAGGGCGAGGGGGGTGAGGTAAACCTAGCTAAACCGTCAGTCATTGGATGGGTGAATAGGACACCATGGTCTCGCCACCAGCGGGAAATTATTCGGGGTTCGGTTGCTGGCAACAAATTGGTTGCGCTATAGGTATAATCGTTGGCAGATTAAAAAAAATGCATATATTATTGCTTATTCTAAGGTATAAATGAAAAAGTAGAAAAATACTCACTTGAAGAGCAACAGCGGCGCGACCCACTTGCGCGTGTCGACCTCCGTGATGGTTCCGCGTGCGGACTGCTGCGCGAGCGCTGCAAGTAGTAGCATCAGCACTGCTTGCAGCGCGAGAGTGCCGCAGAGGTACAGCCGCACGAAGGCGCCGCCGTGCCACCCTTCCGATTGGCACTGCCATGTCACCGGGAATAGCACTTCCACCACCAGTGCTATTAGCACCAGCCTGCGGGAAACACGGTAACTAATTATAATAGCCATAGAATAGCATGCAGCCGGCATAAGTAATTCGTGGGATGCGCTAAATGAGCCAATAAACCTGGATCATCTCACGTCGCGAGCAACAACGTTACTTTAGGTGTACCCTATTATTTGCGAATCGCTTATAAAATTGTTTGAGTTGGTTAAGAACAACTTGAGTTGGAGATCAAATTGACGTCAATTGGCGTTGGTTGTAAGTACAGTTAAATAAAATATAGACATTTACACAAATAAAGCAAAAAGATAAGAAATAAAAATACTTAAAAAACTCGATCATTAAATTTTATTTCTAAAAGGAGAGATACTTACAAAGATAAACCTACCTACTTGTTTGAGACATTGACATTGTGAAACGAGACATCTTGCTATAAACAAAATGCCAAAAACAATGATAAAGAAGCAATTGGACGCTTCATCCAGTCATAAAAGGGCCAAAGGGTTAAACGACTTGAATTCGCAAAAGGAATTAAAGCAATCAAAATAATTTCGCTTCAATTGAAAAGCCATTAGGAGGCAATCAGGCTTTATGGGTCTGTCGGAGACACGTCGGACAGAGACGAAGCTCATCCACATGAATACATCAGCAACAAGTGTTACGGGAGAGAAGGAGACGACACTAGCGCAATCGGTACTGTTCGAGCTCTTCACTATTCATTCATTTGAGAAATCAAGGATACACGAACTATCCACTCAGCCAGAAGATATATCGATGCCTATAAGCATTGAGTTATGCTGGCTAAACGACTAAGGCTTTGCAACTTATTCCGTTAACTAGCTAGACATTGAGATACGTATGGATAAAAATATAGCGCTCCGTTACATCACCCTAAATAAGCGAATACAGTTTTAAAGTTAGTATCAAGTGTGGGATTATATTGAGCCTGTTAACCTTGACTTAGATATCTGGAAAACCGCATGAACATATTTACCGTGACATTAATTTATACATAACCGCGACAGATTGGAGTCATAGAGTCAAGCTGAATCATAAAATGCGGCATTGAAACATTATTTCTGTATAATATAGTAGTAAAGTACCTAAGTATAATTATGACTTATCGGAAATGACGTATACTGCTGTTCGTAAATAGTTCAAAGTAAGCCAATGCATATAAGTTGTTTTAGTGCTACTTATTCTTGTATAATGCTGTATTTTGTACATAAATACGTACAGGCATGAGCAATATCATGTACCCACTTTAGAACCCTGTCGCACTATCATCATATTTGACATTTAATGAGTTAGTGTGACATGGTTTTAAAGTGTATATATATTAGTACTTGTGACTGTACATGCATAGATAAACTAACACCCACACATGAAAGTTTCCCTATTGAAGTGGATAGGTAAACAAATCCATAAATCATTGGAGAACATCTTGCAGGCACTATCGGAATTCTATCTTACCTACTTATAAAAATGATAGACATGTATGTATTGTTAAGTATTAACCATTTGTTGTAGCCATCCATTCGTAAACCTAAACGAATATCGATGTTCTTTCCAGAAAATATGAGTGAGGTTAAACTTCTACTTAAAATAGAAATAGACAGGACAAGTAGGTATTTACAAAGGAATAGACGAAAGAGGATGGAAAGGCCCTAACGCGCACTTTATATGACTCTCTTTTACTACCCCCTACCCCTGCAAACAGATAACTACGATAGCTCTACTTCTTCTCAAATTCCATATCTACTTTACCAACAATGTGTATTTTATGTTTTCGTAAGATACTGCAAACAAAAGTATTGTATTGATAAATAGCCGATCATACTAAGGTTTTTAGCTTTATACTTGTTAGTCGATATTTGACTTATAGCCCTGCCGCGGGCTTCGTGCGTCGTTAAGTTTTGCGGACGAGTGGTGTGGCATACTTGAAGTATGAACTATTTGCTCATAATTGTATGGCGCGCGTTTTGCCCCCCACTTGGCCCTTCCAACCTCTTTTTCTATTACGTGGTATTTGTTCACATAATCTTATACAATATATATAGAGAAATTGTATTTCCCGTTCGCGCTGCAGTTTTAGATGTCTATTAACTGAGAACTAAGATGTTTTCCTTTTTAACCCCCCAGATACCAATTGGCGAGTTCTAATTAAGCCGTCCACAGTCGACACATAGACAAGTGGCGGTACGCATACACACAACCTCGCACATTACGAAATGTTGCTGATTTGTGCATCAAGCCTTAAATAATACAAAACTATTTTTGCACTTAAAACAAACATTAAAACCAAACAATTATAATCAGTCCGGTAGTACAACAGGCAGCCTTGTTGCTAAGGTAGCAATCTCTTCCAGAGAACCTTTATGTATAGGAAATGAATTTAATAAAAGCGTAGCGGCATTGAACTACTTTACAAATTACTTTTCTTAGTACTCACCATACGAATCGGAAGAGCAGCTCGAAGATGCTGGGGAAGACCAGGTCGTCGGAGGCGGCTAGCCACTTGCGCCCCAGCAGCCGCAGCGCCGGCATCCTATAACCAAGACATGCACATGTTACTCAAAGTCATCCACCAACAAAACATTCATTAATTATCAATGTTTGTATGTCTATTCTTCTTCTTCTGTCGTGTGGGCTGTGAGGTGGAATACCAACACTGATGTCAGGGTTATTATTCAGCCACCAAAGGCTGACATGGCTCATGTAACGCCTTGCATGTAGCATGGATCATCTTACTTTCGGACAATCAGGTGATCAGCATATAATGTCCTAACCAAACTAGGGATCACAAAGTCATTTTTGTGGTGGGTCTCCACCGGGATTCGAACCTGGGACCTCCGGATCGTGAGCCCCACGCACGACTACTAGACCACGCCGTTTAGCCGTATGACGCCCACTGTTGGGCATAGGCCTCCCCCAAGGATCTCCACGACGATCGGTCCTGCGCTGTCCTGTTTTGTATGTCTAATAAATGTAAAATTTTGTGGGATGTATGTGTGTGATCTTCGTGATTTGCAAACATGTACGGTCACGAACATTAATTTGTATACACTTTGATACCATGTCACATTAACTTTTTTGACAAATTGAACTGTAAGTCTCACTAAATGTAAAATATGTTAGTGCGACAGAGTCCTAAAGTGGGTACATTATATTGCTCATGACTGTAACTCGTAACTTTGCTGCTAAGGTCCAGCCAACTAGTTAACGCTATCTGAGGCAAACCTGCAATACTTAGGTCACGTATCAATCATTTCTAGTGCGACAAGCTTTGTCTATATGACGATTTCATGTACTTAAATATAATATAAGATACTTATTAAGAAAAATCACTGATCAAATCAAATCAAATCAAATATACTTTATTGCACAGAACTAAAATTTCAACAATCAGACATAACACATGAATATAGTACAATTTGGGCGGCCTTATTGCTCTAGAGCAATTTCTTCCAGGCAACCAACAAAAGGAGACAAACATTTACTGATCAGGAGTTTAATTAAGTTTGACACGCACAGAGAGCTCGAAACGTAATTAACAATCGAAACTCGAGCGTGAGATTTTGTTTGAAACCGCAGACAAAATCCTTCCGCTTGTCTTGCTTTACCGATTCTCAGTTAGAAGTGTTAATTAATTAATAAAATTACTAACTAATAATATAAAACTACCTGTTTTGTTTTAAGCATTTTACGTGTTCGTAATTCTAAGAAATTACCAATTTACAAAGGTGGTTTCCTCTTATGAAGTACGTAGTAGAATGAAAAAATGGAAATGATAAGATCCTTGCAGTGGGTACAAGTTGTCTCTCTACCTTTGGCCTTTACCCGCAATAAACTGCGGCCGTCGTCGGGCCCCACTCAAGCACTTTACTTTATTGCCCACTAGGAACTACGTAACTGCACGCAATATACAGAAAAATATTGCACTTAGGAAAAAATATTTAACCTACTTAAACCCGACTACGGGAAAATCTTGAATGTTAGGACCGCCTGTGTAGTGTCCAATATATTAATTATTTTAATGAAATATATGCAGAAGGATTGTACCGATTATGTTCTTAAATGTAAATTTGTAAAAGCTTTAAGTATTAAAGGGAAAGTCTGATACACCGCCGGTATATTTCTATTTTCTATATAGGTATTGTAATTATCATAAACGGCTACGGTTTAAACGTTAGGAGAGAACCAGACGTATATACGTATATATACATACATACATTGCGCTCAAATACATAACCCTCCTTTTAGC